>NC_138295.1:12235000-12460000 GCF_965601325.2 Salmo salar | reverse complement strand
TGATCTCGTCCCTGCAGGACCGCCTGTCCCTGCGTTACATTGAGCACTTTGCCCTGGTGCTGGAGTCAGGTGGGCTGGACCAGAACCAGAGACTACACCTGCTGCAGGAGAACCAGCCGCTCTCACATGTAAGGGATCCGACAGTTACTGTATTCCTCCTGATTACTGTGTTACAGTCATTCTAAGATCAGTGTGGGTGTAATGTAGCCTGGTTAAACCAGACTGAATGCTGTGCTCAATGGTGAGTCCGGCTCAACCAGGCTAGATTGAATGGTATCACCACATTAAAATTAGAATCACCACCAAGGACAACGCCCTTCCGACCATGGCAGTTTGACCGGTACTCATGTTTACACTCATAGAAATAAAATACTACAGAATATATATATTACATTACACTCTATATGGCATGGTATCACCTTCCATTGACTAGCTGTGTTTGTCTACTATGTGGGGAGGGAGGCTGTTATGATATAGATGTTATTCATGCCGTCTCCCTCTCTCTCCTCAGGTGGTGCACAGGACGTATTTCCAGGGGATGAAGTGTCTCTTCCGCATCTGTTTCTTCCCCAAGGACCCAGCAGACCTGCTCAGGAGGGACCCTGCAGCCTTTGAGTACCTCTACATACAGGTGGGGATACAGCCTTCAGATACCTCTACAGCTAGGGATATAGCCTTCAGATACCTTTACAGCTAGGGATATAGCCTTCAGATACCTCTACAGCTAGGGATACAGCCTTCAGATACCTCTACAGCTAGGGATATAGCCTTCAGATACCTCTACAGCTAGGGATATAGCCTTCAGATACCTCTACAGCTAGGGATATAGCCTTCAGATACCTCTACAGCTAGGGATACAGCTCTCAGGTACCTCTACAGCTAGGGATATAGCCTTCAGGTACCTCTACAGCTAGGGATATAGCCTTCAGATACCTCTGCAGCTAGGGATACAGCCTTCAGATACCTCTACAGCTAGGGATACAGCCTTCAGATACCTCTACAGCTAGGGATACAGCCTTCAGATACCTCTACAGGTAGGGATATAGCCTTCAGGTACCTCTACAGCTAGGGATACAGCCTTCAGATACCTCTACAGCTAGGGATATAGCCTTCAGATACCTCTACAGCTAGGGATATAGCCTTCAGATACCTCTACAGCTAGGGATACAGCCTTCAGATACCTCTACAGGTGGCGATACCATGGATACAAACCTCATGGTTCTGTTTGGATCATCAAGGGGTTCTTTCTGCAGCGGAGCCCCTCAGCCCACTGAGCCAACAAAAGGATTAGAACTTCTGGCACAAATGAGTAGTTCCAGATTTATGTCCTTCTCCATCTCATTCTAGAATGTTGTTATAGTAACTCTTCCACGCTAGAGATTCTGACATACCAAGATGGTATATAGACATACCAAACCAGTTTCACATTACGTCCAACACAAATAAATGAAGTAACCAGTGCATCTTCAATATCTCTCAGTCTCACTCCTTTGCATAAGATTGCTGGAAGAGGTTCCTGACAAGGACATCCATCTCTGTTATAGCTGTGCCTAAAAGTGTATAACCAGAATAACATGACATTACCCCCTCCCCACCACAGAGTCGCAATGACGTCATCAAAGAGCGCTTCGGCATGGACTGGAAGTCTGATGTCACACTGCGGCTGGCAGCGCTTCATATCTACATCACAGTGTCGTCGGCCAGACCCAATCAGAAGATCTCGCTCAAGAATGTGGAGTAAGTGGTGTGTGTGTGTGTGTGTGTGTGTGTGTGTGTGTGTGTGTGTGTGTGTGTGTGTGTGTGTGTGTGTGTGTGTGTGTGTGTGTGTGTGTGTGTGTGTGTGTGTGTGTGTGTGTGTGTGTGTGTGTGTGTGTGTGTGTTATGACAAAATGGATCCCTCAGCTGCATGACTCATCACTCAGACACCTCAAAGACCGAAATGCGTGTCTCCGTATTCCATTATATTTCATAAAAAATGTCTTAGCTCTAATGTGCAGAAGTGTGGTATCCAGCTGAGCTTCTAAAAGTATATCAAAATCATCCATAATTAATCCATCTGATATTAAAAACAGAAACCCCTCAAACCATGAGTTCAAGTTACTCTGACACCAACAAATTACAATTTCCTCTGGCCACACATTTAGTCATATCCTCAACTTACCAGATAACTAGATCACTTTGACTGACAGACATTACCAGCTATCTAGATCCCTCTGACTGACAGACATTACCAGCTACCTAGATCACTCTGACAGACAGACATTACCAGCTACCTAGATCACTCTGACAGACAGACATTACCAGCTACCTAGATCACTCTGACAGACAGACATTACCAGCTACCTAGATCACTCTGACAGACAGTACCAGCTACCTAGATCACTCTGACAGACATTACCAGCTACTTAGATCACTCTGACTGACATTACCGGATAACTAGAACACACTGACAGACAGTACCAGCTATCTAGATCACTCTGACTGACAGACAGTACCAGCTATCTAGATCACTCTGACTGACAGACATTACCAGCTATCTAGATCACTCTGACTGACAGACAGTACCAGCTACCTAGATCACTCTGACAGACAGACAGTACCAGCTACCTAGATCACTCTGACTGACAGACAGTACCAGCTATCTAGATCACTCTGACAGACATTACCAGCTACCTAGATCACTCTGACAGACAGACAGTACCAGCTATCTAGATCACTCTGACTGACAGACAGTACCAGCTATCTAGATCACTCTGACAGACATTACCAGCTACCTAGATCACTCTGACAGACAGACAGTACCAGCTATCTAGATCACTCTGACTGACAGACAGTACCAGCTATCTAGATCACTCTGACTGACAGACAGTACCAGCTATCTAGATCACTCTGACAGACAGACAGTACCAGCTATCTAGATCACTCTGACAGACAGACAGTACCAGCTACCTAGATCACTATGACTGACATTACCGGATAACTAGATCACTTTGACTGACAGACATTACCAGCTATCTAGATCCCTCTGACTGACAGACATTACCAGCTACCTAGATCACTCTGACAGACAGACATTACCAGCTACCTAGATCCCTCCCAGAAATTTTCCATAGGCACAAAAAGCTTATTTCTCTCAAATGTTGTGCACTAACTTGTTTACAGCCATGTTACTGAGCATTTCTCCTTTGCCGAGATAATCCATCCACCTGACAGGTGTGGCATATCAAGAAGCTGATTAAACAGCATGATCATTTCACAGGTGCACATTTCTCTACCATAAGCCGCCTCCAAAAGTCGTTTTAGAGAATTTGGCAGTACGTTCAAGCGGCCTCACAACCGCAGACCAAGTGTAACCACGCCAGCGCAGGACTTCCACATCCAGCTTCTTCACCTGTGGGATCGTCTGAGACCAGCCACCCAGACAGCTGATGAAACTGTGGGATCGTCTGAGACCAGCCACACGGACAGCTGATGAAACTGTGGGATCGTCTGAGACCAGCCACCCGGACAGCTGATGAAACTGTGGGATCGTCTGAGACCAGCCACCCGGACAGCTGATGAAACTGTGGGTTTGCACAACCGAAGAATTTCTGCACACACTTTTAGAAACCGTCTCAGGGAAGCTCATCTGGATGCTCGTCATCCTCACCAGGGTCTAGACCTGACTGCAGTTTTGCATCGTAACCAACTTCAGTGGGTAAATGCTCACGTTCGATGGCCACTGTCATACTGGAGAAGTGTGCAGAGAAGTGTGAATCCCAGTTTTAACTGTGCTGGTCAGATGGCAGACAGCGTGTATGGCGTTGTGTGGCCGAGCGGTTTGGTGATGTCAACGCTGTGAACAGAGTGCCCCATGGTGGCGGTGGGGTTATGGCATGGGCAAGCATAAGCTACGGACAATGAACACAATTGTATTTTATGGATGGCAATTTGAATGCACAGAGATACTGTGATGAGATCCTGAGGCCCATTGTCGTGCCGGTCATCCACCACCATCACCTCATGTTTCAGCATGATAATGCACAGCCCCATGTCGCAAGGATCTGTACACAATTCCTAGAAACTGAAAATGTCCCAGTTCTTCCATGACCTGCATACTCACCAGACATAACAACCATTGAGCATGTTTGGGATGCTCTGGATCGACGTGTACAACAGTGTGTTCCAGTTCCCGCCAATATCCAGCAACTTCACACAGCCATTGAAGAAGAGTAGGACAACATCCCACAGGCCACAATCAACAGCCTGATCAACTCTATGTGAAGGAGATGTGTCACGCTGCATGAGGCAGGTGGTGGTCACACCAGATACTGACTGGTTTTATGATCCAGGCCACTACCTTTTTTTGCATCTGTGACAAACAGATGCATATCTGTATTCCCAGACATTCGAAATCCATAGATTAGGGCCTAATGAATGAATTTAAATTGACTGATTTCCTTATATGAACTGGAACTTAGTAAAATCGTTGAAATTGTTGCATGTGTTTATATTTTTGTTGAGTGTAGATAATTCTGATAACTAATTCACTCTGACAGACTAATTTAGCAGGTACTCTTATCCAGAGCGACTTACAATCAGTGCGTTCAACAAAAACATAATATGCAAGTGAATACAATGAAATAACAGTCGTTGCAAGTCAAGTCATTCAGTCACACAGACAGAGTAGAGCCAGTGTTCTCCCTCCTGGCTGAGTCTTGACTCTGAGGGTAGCCTTGTCAACCCTGTCAGTGTGACAGAGAATAGGAGCAGTCGTTGGGTTGCGTCCCAACTGGCACCTTATTCCCTATGTTGTGCACTACTTTTGACCAGGGCCCACAGTGCTATAAAGGAATAGGGTGCCATTTGGGACATAGCCCACGAGTCTTCCCTGGGTGTCTCTCCCTGAGATATAGACATAGTCCCATAGCTGTCAGCATCTGACTGATTATACCATCTCTCTCTCTCTCTCTCTCTCTCTCACTTTCTTCCTCTCTCCCCTTGCTCTCTACTCTCCCCCCTCCTCTCTATTCCCACCTCTCTTTCTCTCCCTCCCCAGGAAGGAGTGGGGCCTGGAGCCCTTCCTACCCCTCACTCTGCTTCCCACCATCAAGGAGAAGAATGTGTGTAAGACCTTGTCACAGCTGCTCAAAACCTATCAGCATCCGCCTCCCTCCGGCAACAAGGTGATCTGCCCTCTCTGTCACACAATGACCTTCCTTTCAGTAAATATTCTCTACATACAGCATAGCTATACCACTAAGTTATTCAGATTCATTGTATAGCCTACCTTTCATCTGAGGGCTTGCACTCTCCGTTAAGCAGTTTATCTTTGGATTTGACTGGCTGTGGAGTTCCATACATATTTAAACAGTGTGCTTGTGCCCCAATACATGGCTAAACAGTGACCCCAAGAGGACATGTATAGTATTGCAGTATAAAATCCAATGGTCATCCTTGGGTGAATCTCAGTAGTAGAAGCTAGCAACAGGGCGACCACATCCGTTTGGTCATCCTTGGGTGAATCTCAACCATATTAAGTGGCTTCTCCTCCTCGTCTCCTCTCCTTCATCTCCACTGATCTGAAATCACAAGATAAGTGAAAGCAATATGAAGGATGCCAGCTAGGTTTTTAATTCCACCTATCCAGTTCTTTAATGTTAGTGCAGATCGAGGAGACGAGTAGAGGAAGCCACTAGAAACTATTGAGACTGGGCCCTTGAGTGTTGTGTTGTGTCTACTGACAGGTCCCTCCTCTCCAGGGAAAGCTGCAGTACATGCGTGTGCTCAACGATCTTCCGCCCTTTGGAGGCTTGCTGTTCCACACCGTCGGACTAGTAATGGCAACATTTATTTATTTATTGAACCTTTAATTAACTAGGCAAGTCAGTTATGAACAAATTCTTATTTACAATGACGACCTAACATTTCCTTATGAACATTCCAATTTTGTATTCCCACATCATATATGAGTCCCACTCTTTTATGATGCATTTCTCTTTTGTCAATGTACAGCTCATGTTTATGTTTTCCTGTAGCCTTGTAGCATCCCAGGCCAGACATCCAATCTGATATAACAAGTATAATCAACTCCAAACTGTTACTACATACCTGTATGTATAATACATACAATCAACCCACTTCATTGGCCACTTTTAAAGAATGCATGTTTCTGAGTTAAGTTCTATAAATGTTATTGAATGAATTAAGAGCTGTTGATTGATTGATTGATTTACTGACTGATTGATCAACAGGATGAGAAGCAGTCAGCCACTACGCTGCTGGTGGGTCCACGGCACGGCATCGGTCATGTGATTGACCTGAAGAACAACCTTACCACGGTTCTGACAGAGTTCAGTCGCGTTGCTAAGATACAGCTGCACCGGGAGAACCAGGGTGTTGCCCGCGTAGAGGTGGCAATACATGAGGCCAAGGTATATGACAGATTGACACATGTACAACTATAGATCTAGAAGGACATTATGAGGCTCAGGGTGGAACTCAATAGAATGAGATTTGCTTGTTTTGCCAGAAATCCTTGCATCATACTAGTAGGCCATGCTACCTAGCATAGATTTTCGCTGCACAGAAGAATTCCTTTCAAATTAAATGAAATAAAATCAAACCTGCAACATAAACCAAGTTGAAGTACCGATATGGCCATTATATTAAATATACAGTCAAATGCTTTGTTGAAGTCTCTTAACTTCTCTCCATCCCTGCTCCAACCTCTCCAACCTCTGTGTATGAATGTGTGTGTGTGTGTGTGTGTGTGTGTGTGTGTGTGTGTGTGTGTGTGTGTGTGTGTGTGTGTGTGTGTGTGTGTGTGTGTGTGTGTGTGTATGTGTGTTTGTGTGTGTGTGTGTATGAATGTGTGTGTGTTTCGGAGGGGCTAGGATAAAGCCAATATATCTACATTATTGGATAAAGCAGAAGACACATTTCCGTTGGACCTTGTGTACAATTGACAATAAAGGAATCTTAATCTAAGTCTTAATGATCCACCCCTGCAGCCTCTGGTCCTGTTGATGGAGTGGCCTGATGCCAGTAACTTCGCCTGTCTCATCTCTGGCTACTACAAGCTGTTTGTGGATCCCAAACGAACCATCTACTACCGGACACCTGGTCAGTCTTATATGATCAAGGCAGGTATGTTAGTAGGCACCTCCTTGATTTATTAGGACTTGCAATGAAACTGCATATTCACAATAGGTGTCCACAAAAGTATGTGGACACCTGCTCGTCGAACATCTCATTCCATGGGCATTAATATGAAGTTGGTCCCCCCCTTTGCTGCTATAACAGCCTCCACTCTTCTGGGAAGGCTTTCAAGTAGATGTTGGAACATTGTTGTGGGGACTTGCTTCCATTCAGCCTCAAGAGCATTAGTGAGGACATTGTCATGCTGAAACAGGAAAGGGCCTTTCCCACACTGTTGCCTCAAAGTGGGAAGCACATAATCATCTAGAATGTCTGTATCTTTAAGATTTCCCTTAATTGCCTAGCCCGAACCATGACAAACAGCCCCAGACCATTATTCCTCCTCCACCAAACTTTACAGTTGGCACTATGCATTGGGGCAGGTAGCGTTCTCCTGGCACTGCCAAACACAGATTAGTTGGTTGGACCGCCAGAAAACACGTTTCCACTGCTCCAGAGTCCAATGGTGGTGAGCTTCACACCACTCCAGCCGATGCTTGGCATTGCTTCAGCATTCGGCGGTCCCGTTCTGTGAGCTTGTGTGGCCTACCACTTCGCGGCTGAACTGTTGTTGCTCCTAGATGTTTCCACTTCACAATAACAGCACTTACAGTTGACTGGGTCAGCTCTAGAGGGTAAAAATGAGAAAAACTGACTTGTTAGAAAGGTGACATCCTATGACGGTGCCACATTGAAAGTCACTGAGCTCTTCAGTAAGGCCATTCTACTGCCAATGTTTTCCTATGGAGATTGCATGGCGGTGTGCTCGATGTTATACACCTGTCAGCAACGGGTGTGGCTAAAATTGCTGAATCCACTAATTTGAAGGGGTGTCCACATACTTTGTTTTTTAAGTCTAGTGTTTCGGGAAGTGTTACAGAGATTCCATTATTATTAGCTTTAGATACAAATGAAAGTATTTTTCATTTACGGTTAAAATCATTTCCATACTGTTTGCTTTGGCTACATTTTGTAACAATAAAACTCAGCATCCAAACTCAGCATTCAAAGCCTCATTGACTGCATATCAGTTTACATCTCAAGGATTCCATTTACAGGTTTTTGTGTGTGTCTGCAAGTGTGAGGCATTGCATGTAAACCATTATACTGCAACCAACTCTGCTCAATCCAACTGGACTGAGACCTGCTTCTCTATAATGCATCAGTGCATCCGGACCTAAACCATATCAACAGCTACCAATCACCTCTGCTGTCGCTCCTCCCATCTACATCCTGAGATCTCATCTTCATTGGACTATTCTCTCTCTTTTCCATGCATAGGGTAACATTTCATGGGCTTTGCCTTGCTTTTATCTCTGTAATCAAGTATACATCTAATATTCAAACATGCACAGCTCTGTTTCCATCTGCTGTGGTGGTGTGCTTGCATGAGAGGATGGCCGCTACGTCCCATAACATCCCACCAGACTTACCTCAAACCTCCAACTCCAGTCTCCAGCATCCATCACTGAAAAAAATCCACCAGCCTTCTCCTCTCTTTTCCCATAAGGACACACTCCATCCTCCCATGCGATTCCTCACCTCTCAGCCTCTCAATTGCTCTGACAATTCTGTCCTCAGATTATAGAGGTTCCCACCACGCCCACCCACGCTCTGGCGTCACAGCGGCGTCCAGTGGAGACCGACGAGCGGATGAGAGGGAAAGACCCCATACGAGGGACCCAGGGTCCCAGTCTCAGAAGACAGCGACCGCCCCACTGCCCGCAGAGTCCCAACACCTGGGTCTATGCCACGTTCATCTCCGGGAGCCACAACAGCTGCAGGAGCTCCAAATGCAGGCAGAACCTGAGCTCGACATCAATGAGAACTTAATTTCCCAAGAGGCACCAGAGCGGCCCAGTGCCAAGTCTGACCCAATGCTCCAGAGCACAGAGACGATCGTCGGGAGGCCAGAGAGCCCCGTCCAGGAGAGCTCAGTGGTCTTCAGGAGCAGAGCCCAAACCATGGGGCAGTCCCAGCGAGCTACACGGTTCTTCTGTGACTCCTGCAAGGCCAGGTTGAGGGCAGAGGGAGTGGCTGTGGTCTTGAACAGTGAAAGCAGCGGCAACTCATCGAAGCACTGCTCCAGCGCCTGTGCCTCCCGTGATGGTGGTGCAGTAGACCTCATGGCCCTGCCTCCCCCGGGGAACGAAGAGGAAGAAGAGGTGGAGGATGTAGGAAGAAAGCTGCAGCCTCCTCCGCCAGCCATTGCTGCCCCTCCACCTGGCTTCAGGGACAACAGCTCAGATGAAGACGACGCCAAGAGAGGACGGAATTCTCAACCAAACCCAAACTCCATCCCCAGTCCAAGCACTGCAACTGGGGCTGCTGTCAGCAAGAGCTCTGCCAAGGCTTCTGCCAAGGAAGTGGTACCAGCTCCAGGGGATGTCCCGGTGACGTTGATAGACAACGTGGCCACCAGGACAGTACGGGACCATGCACAGGAGCTGGATGATGCTCTGGTGTCCACTCTGCAGGCACTGGAGGCCCTAGCTGCATCAGAGGATTTCCCCCATCACCCCCAACAGCCAGCTCAAACCACAGGTCAACCTGCTGAGTCATGCTACAAGGGCTATTTTTAGTGCTAATTGTTAATTTTAGGGCTCAGTGACTACTAAGGGCACACTGAGTGTATAAAATATTAGGAACACAATCCTAATATTGAGTTGCACCCCCCTTTGCCCTCAGAACAGCATCAGTTGGTTGAGGAATGAACTCTACAAGGTGTAGAAAGCGTTCCACAGTGATACTGGCCCATGTTGACTCCAATGCTTCCCAACGTTGTGTCAAGTTGGCTAGATGTCCTTTGGGTCATGGACCATTCTTGATACACACGGGAAACTGTTGAGCATGAAAATTCCAGCAGCTTTGCAGTTGTTGACACACTCAAACCGGTGCACCTGGCACCTACTACCATACCCTGTTCAAAGGCACTTGAATCTTTTGTTCACCCTCTGAATGAAGCACATACACTATCCATGTCTATCCATGTGTGTAGGCCGTCATTGTAAATAAGAATTTGTTCTTAACTGACTTGCCTAGTTAAATAATGGTTAAATAAAAAATATATACAAAAATATCTCAATTGTCTCCTCCTCTTCAACTACAATGATTTGAGTGGATTTAACAAGTGACATCATAAAGGGATCATAGTTTTCACCTGGTCAGTCTATGTCATGGAAAGAGCAGGTGTTCCTAATGTTTTGTACACTTCAGTGTAGATGAAGGGGAGGAGACAGGTTAAAGAAGGATTTTTATGCCTTGAGACAATTGAGGCATGGAATCTGTATGTGTGTTATTCCAGAGGGTGAATGGGCAAGACAAAATATTTAAGTGCCTTTGAACAGGGTATGGTAATAGGTGCTAAGCGCACCTTTTTGAGTCTGTCAAAAATGTCAATGTTGCTGGGTTTTTCACGCTCAACAGATTCCTGTGTGAACAACTGTGGGAAGCATTGGAGTCAACATCTCTGTGGAACACGTTCAAACACCTTGTAGAGTCCATGCCCCGATGAACTGAGGCTGGCTTGATAGCATAATTCAAGTTCAAAGCTTTAGCATCCCAAAACAGAGACAAAAAGACTACGTATTGATGTGTTGTTTTACAGCACACTGCTTGACTCTGAACAAAGTCTCTTGTGTTGTATATTTTGATAGCGAGAGAAACACAAGAGTTCACCCAGTCTTGATTAAAATTCAGTTTGATGCAAAACAAGGTTTTACTCACAGAAGGTTAGCAGAGCTTTAAAAGAAACATCAAGGGATTTTGATGAGTCACTACCTAGAAACAGTATATTTGATGCGCCATCTTTGCACAATCAATGACTGCTTTCCACCTGTCTGTGATATTTCATGACTTCCTTGTGACCCTGATAGTGTCTTGTGTTTCCTTCTTTCCGTAGGGTTGATCGTGTTGGCGGCCATTACGCCTGAATCATCGTTGGACTCAGGGCACGAGACCAACTCCTCGGAGCTGACAGACGTCTCAGAGATGGTGTCGGCCATGAAGCAGCACCAGAACCAGGCCTACCTTCTGGCCCACCATATCAACAAGGAGCGTATCTTCAGTCGCAGGGACTTCCCCTTGGCCATACCAGGCTGCACCACCCAGACTATAGAGGGTGGTGCGTTCTCCATGGGTCAGATCCGTGGCAGCTGCCCCTCGAAGCCAGTGACCCTCATTAAGACTGTTCCCCTAAAGCTCAGCCCTGCTAAGGAGACTGCCAGTCCAGGTCTCAGCTCAGTGAAGCAGGGGAGTAACGTTACCCAAGACCCATCGCAGAGTGAACCGAGAGAAGGCAAGAAGGCAAAACCAGAGCCTACCAAAGCGTGCACCCAAGACCGCCCTGCAAATTCAACTGAGGAGCTGAAAGTGTCCGATCCAGGGCAGGCACCCAAGGTCGGCAAGGATCAAAGGTCACCCTGTTCTGCTATTGGAAAACTAAGCCTGAATCTCTCTGCAGGGATCAAGGGGAAGAAGTCTGCGCCTCTGAGCCCGGACCCTACCAACAAAGCCTTACCTATTCTCTTGGCTGTAGACAGAACTGCCTCCGCCAAGATTTGCCCCACAAACATGTGCCAAGATGCCGAGACTGCCTCTAGCGAGACCATCAAGCCTTCAAGCTCTAATGACCTCCTGCCAGTTGATGACCTGTTCTGCACGTGCCCTGTGAGAGAACCCGGGCCACAGCTAAGACCGAAGGATCCACAATCCCAGAAGGTGGTTGTGTTCCACTCCTCTTCCCCAACAGACGATGAGCGTCTTCCGGCCAAAGGCCTCCAACTAGCCAGCAGCAAAGAGATCGCAGCGAAAGCAGCAGGAGGAGCAGGAGCAGACCTCGTCTTGGCCAAGCCCAGCCCCCAGGCCCCAACAAAGTACTCCCAGTCCCCACACATACATGTGAAAGCTGAGAGGAAGGAAGCAGCAGAGGCCAAGGCAGAGAGGTCCCAGGGTAAAGCTCAAGCTGAGCCACAGAAATGCCCTGCGAAGACATTGCCTCTCCTGGGAGACCCCACACACCCTACCTGCTCTGTGGACAAGGTCTCCACTTTTCCATCTGCCGACAGCAAGAAGCAGGGTGGTGGTAAAGGGAAGGCCCAGCGTAGCGCCCCCTTCCTCAGTATCAAGAACCTCCTGTCAGCCACGTTCCCAGCTCGGATTCGGCGGGAGACTGACGAGCGCAGAGCCCAGCTCCAGAAGGTCCGGCAGTACGAGTTAGAGTTCCTGGAAGAACTTCTGAAGCCCAAGTCATCTGGGGGCGAGTACCTACCCCAGGGGTCCTCGCCAGTCCCCTCAGGCACCCCCTGTGCTTGTCAGCTCCGTACAAGTCCTGTGCTAAAAGCCCCTGGCATCTCCCGAGAGCAACGCCGCAGCTGCGACTGCAAGAGGATGTGCAGAGGCATCCGACTGCCCGATACACCGGTCGGCTCAACTGCAGAGCCACAGCAGCATAGAGGCAGAGAGAGATCCCTCTCCAAGACCCCTCCAGTGACCTCCAAAACCCCTCACTCCCAGGGAGGTCCGAGGAGACCTCAGACCTTAGAGATCAAGACCACCCGAATCCGCTCGACCAGTCTGGAGTCACGGGAACCCAGGGGGGAGCAGGCTTCCTGCTTGCCCACTTGCACCTCTCGCACACCAGACTGCATGGGTGCCCCACAGTACAAGAAGCTCCAGAGGCGGTATAGCATCGGGGAGGTGGACAACGCTGAAGGCACACCACTGTACGCCGAGGTCAAACCCAAAGCCAAGAGCCTGGAGAAGGAGATGGAGCGAGTGAGGGCCACAGGACTGAGGCTTCCAACGCCCGTGGAGCCTGTTCACAATCAAACTCAAACTCACACGGCTGCTGCAGCGGCGAAGGGGAAGAAAGGAGTGTTCTTCGTCCAGGGAGAAGAGCTGCTGCGGGAGAGCAGAGAGGGGGCGCCGACAGAGATGCTGCTGGGGCTGCCTAGCGAGGACAGTGACGACAGGGAGAAGTGCTGCTCCTTCTGTTTCTGCTACAGGAAGTGTGAGGCGGCGGACGAGAGCAGTGAGAAAGAAGAGCTTTCCTACTCCATCCCCCTCCAGGTCCTGCCTGGGATGCAGCTGGACTCTCAGACCTTGCCCGTCGTCAGCAAAACCCTCCAGGTTCTCCACGCTGAGGGATGCAGCGGGGAGGAGGAAGAAATAGAGGAAGAGGAAGAAGAAGAGGAGCCGCAGACACAGGAGATCGACCTCCGGGCCTGCGGGACTCTGGAGGGTAGCCTGGCGAGGGTCCAGTCCCTGCAAGGGAAGACGTTCAGCTTGCCGGACGGTTTCCTCAACGCCCAGCTGGATGCTAATGAGCTGCTAGCCATCCTGCGACAGTGCGCTAACGTTCCCCAGGTGGATAACGAATCACGCCTCCAGCCGTCCCGGATCGCCGAGTACAAGCAGGAGCTGGCGGTGCGCTTCAAGGAGTTCAGGGCGGCATGCAGACGGGTGGCGAGCGTCGAGAAGAGCCCCACGCGCATGCTGAGCGTTGTTACGGCCAGCTTCCTGGTCCTCTGCGAACTGACTCAGACCTTCATCAAGCTGGTTAGAGGGGTGCGTTCAGAGGCCCAAAGGCTGCAGCTGCTGCGGAAGGTTGAAGAGGTTGCTATCAATTACACTTTGTTGTTGCGTGCAGCCGAGGATGCTATGGGCCACTCCAGTAGTCTGCCTAACAAGAGTGTGAGTCCCCAAGTTACTACAACCACCACTAACATGGGCTCCCTCTCTCGCCCAATGAAAACCCTGCCCACCCAGTAAAGACAAAGCTGGGGGAAGTTAGTGAATAATTATTTATGACAGTTGGGAGTGTGGGTGGCTGGGTCTACGCTCTCAACGTCCATTAGTTATTTATTGTTTACAGGACATGCAATGATCCATCCATCGCAATGCAACTGCTCCATTATGCGTTTACAGGGGCTGTGGCAGTTGCAGCCTAGAGTGGCCCTGTAGTGTTCTAGCATAAAAGACAAACGCTTGTGCACCGCTGTACAAAAGGTGCATGCACCTACACCTCTGAAACGCTGGGTGAAAAACAGGGCTAACCACTCCTCCATGTCAACTCACATTTCAAAGGTCCTTCTCATTATTTTCTATGTATATTTGAGTTGTATGTTTTTAGCAAAGTATACCATTTTGTGGAGAATAAATATAATGAAAATAATATATAAAATGAATTTGAGTATAACAAATATAAAGAGTAATACACCTACAATAAATCTTTAGACATTTTAATGTGCTCTGGGCAAAAATACCACAGAGAATATGTCAAAGTAGTGAATTCTGTGAATTAGGTAGTCCAAAGCCTGGGTTAGTAGTTGATGTGTTTGTTTGTTACATTTCTAACTGTTGTCACAGAATGAGTTCTGTTGGTCATCCGGAAAATATCATGACCTGCACCTCAACAATATCACATACCTCACATTCACAATGTTGGAAATTGTACCTCTGCGAGATTGTAAAATCCACACATTTTGAATTGGGTTGCTATAAAACAGACATGGGGCCCATTTACTCACCTGTAGAATAACACCACAGGTTGGGGCAGATGTAGCAGAAACGCTAACTCACTAGCGGCTAACCAATCAGCTGGGTAGGATCAATGTTCTTCATGAAGAAAGGCAGCCCCGCTCTGCAGTATAAATTGTAGTAAACCTCGCATTGCTGTCTTGGTTTGAGACACACACAGTACACATGCACTCACACACAACGATCACAATCCACACGAAACCGGCACCTCACCTCTTGTAAACGAGATGAGGTAAATGGGAGATTCACATTAGAAAACTTAGCCTTAGACTTTTGCACAACCTTCAGCATTTGCTCCTGCTCACACATGATCTAAGTTCATGTTTTGTTTACATTCAGCCTACTGAACATTGAGCTAGAAAACAAACTTCACATCATACACCTTCAGTTTTATAAACTATTTCATCTTGCAAGAGATTCAAGTTGCTATATTCTTCTCTAAAATCATTTTACAGGATTTTGTGTCACAAATAATTCAATGGGTTTATACTTTTTGCTCTCTATGTGCTGTTGTCCATTGTGCAATACAGGAAATGTTGTGAAATCACACACACACACAAAGTAGTTTTCTATGTATTTTAATAAAACTGACACCTGTGTTTTCTGTCTGAAAACGGCTTTCTGTCTCATCCTACTGTCAAACCACGGAGATCAAAGCAGCCTATTGCTAACCTCAACAGAAACTGAAACTATTCAGACTGACATTAGGGTACTATTCATACCATGTGTTTTCTTTCACTGCACTACTGTCTTGCATGTTTCCCCAATTCTACATTTCTTCTTGAAGATACAAGAAGTAGAAACGGTCAAGTTACCAATGGTGGTCGCAGATTCAGTGTTACTACTAGTTTTATTGAAGTGAGAAAGAAAGAATATACATCCACAAAAATATGAGGAGGCTACTTACGACAGTAATGTTTGCAATGGAAATTATTTATGCGTAGTTGTATTATTCTACACTTGAGATGTAAATATTGTAAAACGGTTGGAATATTTGTGAGCCTGGAAAACACTTTTAAATTATCCCACTAACTGACAATGTGAAGATTGGTTCCAAATTCTTCACTGTTTTGTAAAAGAAAAAAGAAAACATGTCTGTACCGTATAATTTCTAGTAGTTATGTTCCATAGAAAACTAATAGCAAAAACGTATATTTTAAGAGTATATAATGAGTATAAAGCATGGGACATGTTTATTTTTATAAAAACTAAATATTTACAGTATCAAACGGCATTCTCTCATCATGACGGCCTGGAAATGTTTTCAAACATTTTGTTTTTGACATAATGGTAATATACAAATATTTTGTGTGGTTGTCATTGTTGAGTTGCATTGTTGCCAAAATGTGAATATGTCTCTGTTCCATAACATAATGGACCTCTGTTCCATAACGTAATGGACCTCTGTTCCATAACATAATGGACCTCTGTTCCATAACGTAATGGACCTCTGTTCCATAACATAATGGACCTCTGTTCCATAACGTAATGGACCTATGTTCCATAACATAATGGACCTATGTTCCATAACATAATGGACCTCTGTTCCATAACGTAATGGACCTCTGTTCCATAACATAATGGACCTCTGTTCCATAACATAATGGACCTCTGTTCCATAACATAATGGACCTATGTACCATAAAATAATGGACCTATGTTCCATAACATAATGGACCTATGTTCCATAACATAATGGATCTATGTTCCATAACATAATGGACCTATGTTCCATAATGTAATGGATCTATGTTCCATAACATAATGGATCTATGTTCCATAACATAATGGACCTATGTTCCATAACATAATGGACCTATGTTCCATAACATAATGGATCTATGTTCCATAACATAATGGAACTATGTTTCATAATGTAATGGACCTATGTTCCATAACATAATGGATCTATGTTCCATAACATAATGGACCTATGTTCCATAACGTAATGGATCTATGTTCCATAACGTAATGGGCCTATGTTCCATAACATAATGGACCTATGTTCCATAACATAATGGACCTATGTTCCATAACATAATGGACCTCTGTTCCATAACATAATGGACCTCTGTTCCATAACGTAATGGACCTATGTTCCATAACATAATGGACCTATGTTCCATAACATAATGGATCTATGTTCCATAACATAATGGACCTCTGTTCCATAACATAATGGACCTCTGTTCCATAACATAATGGACCTCTGTTCCATAACGTAATGGACCTCTGTTCCATAACGTAATGGACCTCTGTTCCATAACGTAATGGACCTATGTTCCATAACATAATGGACCTATGTTCCATAACATAATGGACCTCTGTTCCATAACGTAATGGACCTATGTTCCATAACATAATGGACCTATGTTCCATAACATAATGGACCTCTGTTCCATAACGTAATGGACCTCTGTTCCATAACATAATGGACCTCTGTTCCATAACATAATGGACCTCTGTTCCATAACATAATGGACCTATGTACCATAAAATAATGGACCTATGTTCCATAACATAATGGACCTATGTTCCATAACATAATGGATCTATGTTCCATAACATAATGGACCTATGTTCCATAATGTAATGGATCTATGTTCCATAACATAATGGATCTATGTTCCATAACATAATGGACCTATGTTCCATAACATAATGGACCTATGTTCCATAACATAATGGATCTATGTTCCATAACATAATGGACCTATGTTCCATAATGTAATGGACCTATGTTCCATAACATAATGGATCTATGTTCCATAACATAATGGACCTATGTTCCATAACGTAATGGATCTATGTTCCATAACGTAATGGGCCTATGTTCCATAACATAATGGACCTATGTTCCATAACATAATGGACCTATGTTCCATAACATAATGGACCTCTGTTCCATAACATAATGGACCTCTGTTCCATAACGTAATGGACCTATGTTCCATAACATAATGGACCTATGTTCCATAACATAATGGATCTATGTTCCATAACATAATGGACCTCTGTTCCATAACATAATGGACCTCTGTTCCATAACATAATGGACCTCTGTTCCATAACATAATGGACCTCTGTTCCATGGCCTATTCCATTGTGTTTGTTTGCACTTATTTATTTACTTTTATTTATTTGTCAATAATCTTGTCTTCACTGTGTTCTTCTGTCTGTACAACGTTTCTCATGTTTTAAGAGCAATAAAATTATAATCCTCGGTTTAGAAATGTACATTTACATTTGGTGTAGATTGAATGTTTGTTTGTTACATTCAAGTTAATTGTGCCTCATCTGACATTCACTTCAAAATGAATATAAATAGACCTCCTTGAGATGTCCTTCTCCTTACTGAGTATTGGACAGAAGTAGCCTATCCTTCTCCTTACTGAGCATTGGACAGAAGTAGCCTATCCTTCTACAAATCCACGTTGTCCTCCTCCAAACTTCTGGCCTAGATTACTGCGGCCTCTATTGTCGGTCAGCAATCAGAGAAAATGTTGATTAGTCACTAAGCATATCACTACAAAACCTTGAAGGCTATTTTATGTCAACACAAACTTCACTCTTGTTGCCAACACATTACTGCAGAGAACATGGCATAATATTAACCATGTAAACATTAAACTCCTCTGCATAGGCTGCTGTTCAGCCATAATCAGGATATTTTCGACAAAACTTTACTTGGCGATACTTTCTTCGTTCTCGAGTCGGGAAAATATTGTCTCTTATAAACGTCTATGTGCTGTTGCAGGTGGTACCGCAAAAAAAATGAGAATGTTCTGAAAAATATTAAATCCACTTTTTGTATCAAGGGAGAAAGAGAGAGTGTGAGAGAGGGCTAGCTATATATATATATATATATTTTTTTTTATTTATTTCACTTTCAATTTGCTAGAGATTGTAGCTAGCTAGCTTAGCCTACTCAAACACCATGCTCAAACAGAGAGGAATGCTATGTTACCTAGCTGGCTATGGATATGCAACACTGGAACTCTTCCAAGTCAAGGTAAGCTTTAGGTTTTATACATTTATTGCCACAGGTGCCTGCCCGTGTAACTGATGAACTGCTTGCTGACTGTACACTGTACTGCATGATTGTAGCGGATTTACTAATGTGTTAGTTCTAGTAGCTATGTTGACTAGCTGTGACGTTAGCTAGTACTTTTAACGATGTAGGCTGTGTGTAGCAGTTAGTTTTTATGATATGAAGGTTTGGCTTGAAAAGGTTTTTTTGCCTGGTCACAGACAGCTAATGTGTTGTGCGCTGAAGTCCACAAGCGTAGGGAAACGGTGAGAGGAGGAGAGTGCGTGGATGCGAGAAGGAATTCTACAATGAGAAAAATGATCATGCTATGTGTATGTATGTGGCTGCTATGAATGTGAACTGTGTTTGTGTGTGTGATCAGGGGTGTATCCATTCCACCGATTCTGTTGAAAAACGTTTCTTAAACGGAGCAAATGGAACAAAACGGGAATAAACATACCTGAATTTGTTGAATAGAAACTCTCGTTTGCAACTTTTGGACTAATGATTCCACCCTAGATCAGCTAGATGCAGGGATGAGAGTGCAAGGCGATATTGAATGTGTCACACTGTCTGTCACCTTCTCTCGACCTGTGCACTTCCGTTGTAAACTTTCATTTATAGGCTAGGTTGTAGCAACCTCATGGTGGGTATAAGGACAATTAGAGTATCATGTAGTAGCCTAAACCTACTGATGTTACATTGAGCTGGGTGAATGGAATATGAATGACAGCCATCCAACATGCTGTAATAGAAATGAAGCCATGCTCAATAAATAAAAACTGTCCTCCCTCATCTTAAACGTCACCTCCCGCCACTGCTGTATACTGTTTTAACCAGGCTTTATCACAGTTGCAGCCGACAGTATTTTTCAGTGACAACACGTTTCTGGCGGCCTTCTTACACACAAGTGTTCAGTGGGATGCTAGATAGCTACTTAGCGCAGGTGGGCCCTCTGTTGCTGTAACGTGTAGAAAACTAAACCTATAAAGGTGCATCAATTTAACCTTTAGTTTTTAACCGTATTGCAAGCGTTGCGTGTTAATGTTCAGACCGAGTGTCGGGGCCTCTAACAAAACTCCCCCATAAAGAAGACGCCTTCATCCAACGACTCTTATGTGTATAATGTAACTCGGTCATGATCAAGGGATAGCTACACTAGTCGCATTCGCATATCACGTTACAATATGTAGCTAGCATAACATGCAACCTACCAACCTTTGCAGGGTAGTTGTACACCTAAATTGAAGTTGTAGTTATAAACGTATTAACGTATCAACAGCACATTCATTACCTTTAATCAATAGATTATCATGTAAGGATGAAGATGAAAGTGGATGGACCACTACGTATATGAAATGACATTTACTTCATTTTGGTCATTCATCAAACGTTTTTATCCATGGCAACTTTTCCAGTTTTGTTCATTAGTATACTGTACTGATGGGTTGTTCGCGAACGAACGTCTCTTTTTGAAAGCCTCTTTTCGGTGAATGTCGGGAACCGAATCACATATGTAAAAGAGACGTTCATTTGGCTCCCTGATTTGCATACTGTTACTGTTATTGCTTTTTGAGCGCCGTACATCGACTATCTGCCGACACAACAACATTATCTGAAGATGGGAATCCTCAGTGCCGGAACTATATAGTGAGGAGAGACTCATTCTGGTCCACGCTCCTTTTTTCAGTGCGTTCATTTATAAATGTTTTCAGGTCTAATAATTTGGTCAGGTTAAAGTATATTTGAACTCACATATCACTATCTGACATGCAGGTAGGCAACGTTTTAGGCTTTAAATTTGAGATGGACAATTTGTTGATGTGTTTTCAATTTCTAAGCCTTATTGAACAAAGAGCCGTTTGGGAGCCAAATTAATAGCTATTTTAGGTGGACTGAGTCAAATGATCCGGGTCACAGAAAATACTCGGACTGCCGATCACCAGCATTCTGGTTTGTCACAGGGCTTGTGCATTCAACTAAGTATACTGATCAAAAATATAAACGCAACATGCAACAATTTCAATGACATTACTGAGTTACAGTTCATATAAGGACATCAGTCAATTGAAATAAATTCATTAGGCCTTAATTTATGCATTTCACATAACCTGAAAGGCTGCTCAGCAAGGAAGAAGTTACTGCTCCAAAACCGCCATAAAAAAAGTCACACTGCGGTTTGCAACTGCACATGGGGACAAAGATCGTACTTTTTGGAGAAATGTCCTCTGGTTTGATGAAATAAAAATAGAACTGTTTGGTCATAATGACCATCGTTATGTTTGGAGGAAAAAGGGGGAGGCTTGCAAGCCGAAGAACACCATCCCAACTGTGAAGCAGGGGGGTGGCAGCATCATGTTGTGGGGGTGCTTTGCTGCAGGAGGGACTGGTGCACTTCACAAAATAGATGGCATCATGAGGCAGGAAAATTATGTGGATATATTGAAGCAACATCTCAAGACTACAGTCAGGAAGTTAAAGTTTGGTTGCAAATGGGTCTTCCAAATGGACAATGACCCAAAGCATACTTCCAAAGTTGTGGCAAAAGGGCTTAAGGACAACAAAGTCAAGGTATTGGAGTGGCCATCACAAAGCCCTGACCTCAACCCTATAGAAAATTTGTGGGCAGAACTGAAAAAGCATGTGGCGAGCAAGGAGGTCTACAAACCTGACTCAGTTACACCAGCTCTGTCAGGAGGAATGGGCCAAAATGCACTCAACTTATTGTGGGAAACTTGTGGAAGGCTACCCGAAACATTTGACCCAAGTTAAACAATTTAAAGGCAATGCTACCAAATACTGATTGAGTGTATGTAAACTTCTGGCCCACTGGGAATGTGATGAAATAAATTAAAGCTGAAATAAATCATTCTTTCTACTGTTATTCTGACATTTCACATCCTTAAAATAAAGTTGTGATCCTAACTGACCTAAGGCAGGGGATTTTTACTAGGATTATATGTCAGGAATTGTGAAAAACTGAGTTTAAATGTATTTGGCTAAGGTGTATGTAAACTTCCAACTTCAACTGTGTATAGGTATGAATAATGTCATTGTCATGTGAAGTGGGCGGTGTATTGTTGATGGTGCCTGCTTCCAGGGACAAGAGGCCAACCAGTGATTTATGTTTCAGTAAGGTTGGCTTCTTAGCATTCATTATAATGAATGTCAACTATACTGCAGAAATAGAATGTAAATCACAGAAAATACACTTTGTGGTGGCAGCTGCAGAGAAATATTTGGGTGTACGAGATTTGACTTAAGAAGAGTTTCAGGGTGTTTTGATTGGTGGTGTCCCGTCCTCCCAAGCCGCTGGGCTGGGCTAGCTGGGCTGGCTGGGCTGGTTGGGTTGGGCTGGCTGGCGGGTGCAGGAGCAGATAGGGTCAAAGTAGTGGAATGGGGTAGTGGATTTTTAATGAGTGAAGGGTTAGTTGGAAGGTTTTATTTCTTTGTTTGTTTTTCCTTTTCCCTTTTGTATCACAAAGTTTAATGGATGTATATTATAGCCCAGTTGGGGGTGGTAATGCAATATATTGGATGCCAACCTCCGTTTAACCCCAAAGAAGAAGAAGACCAGGAAAAGGGACAGGCGCATGCGTGAAGAAGGGAACGATGGTGGATAGGTAGGCAACGCATCAACTTGATGATATCTATCGACTAGCGATCGATTTCCAACAGTTCACTAGAACTAATAGATCGTATATCACTTATTTGCTGCTACTAGAATTGTAGCTAGCTTCCGTAGAACGAAGCCCTGGAACATACAAAAATGCCGAACATTAAGATATTCAGCGGTAGCTCGCATCGGGAACTGTCTCACAAAATTGCCGACCGTCTTGGGATGGAACTCGGGAAGGTTGTCACCAAAAAATTCAGCAATCAAGAAACATGGTCAGTGTAAACTTTTAATGTATAGAAAGCTAATCTGTTGAAATCTTATGTTCGAGAAATATGTTTAAGAAACGTTATGTTAGCGGTCTGCTTTTGATGCTGCCTCGCAAAGGTGCTTGGAACTTGTAGTTTATGTCACGCATAACTGGAGTTTATTTTGGCGCTCAGTTTGTTGCGTATTGGGCGAACTTCACTTCACCATACATTTCAACTCATTTCTGAATATTGGGAGAGCTGACAACCCCTACAGGCTAGCAAAAGTGAAACAATTGTTTATTATAACTTCTTGCGTAACACTGATGCATCAAACTGTATACTTGTCATTCTGTGCTGTTCAGCACTTTGCTCATACTGTAATTGTCACAGCATTTACTGTGAAATATTATTTTGTCACTGCACTTCTAAGTCCCCTAGCCATAAACACCTGTAGGCTGTGTTTTCGATGTCTCATGATGAATATCCCTCACCATTCGTGTCTTGCTGTGTTAGCAGAGAGTGTTGTTGACCCCATCCTCTCCTCCCTTGGGCCCTAACAGCGTTGAGATCGGGGAGAGTGTCCGTGGAGAGGATGTCTACATCGTACAGAGCGGCTGTGGGGAGATCAATGATAATCTGATGGAGCTGCTGATTATGATCAATGCGTGTAAGATCGCCTCGGCCTCCCGGGTCACAGCCGTCATCCCCTGCTTCCCCTACGCACGGCAGGACAAGAAGGACAAGGTGGGGGTGAGGGACAGACATCTAGTTACTCTACTGTCACACCGCCGACCATTGTACCGCATCACTAGAGTTGGGTTCAAATCCAGTCAATTCAGAAATTAAACCAAATTCCAATTCCAAATGTTTTTAATTCAAAACCATTAGAATTTCCGTGTACTTCCTGAATTGAAATTGAATTGATCCCAACCCTGCCATTCCACCCCATCAATGTCCAGTGTGATCTTACCACTCATGTTGCTGTCACTGACTGTGTGGACGGACCCCAGCAGGCAGTCAGCAGATGGATGGGCCTGGGAGCATGCCTGGGTTTTGTTTTGATTTCTCCACTGATTTAAGTTAAGCAGTGAACAGTGAGCAGTCATTGTGTCTTCTGTTTGTATTGTTACCGTCACCTGCCTGCCTCCATTCCTCACATGGTTTATATCAGTGCATGTCTTTGTCCTCCCAATATAATCTATTGCATGTACTATGTTTCTGCCAAAAGTATACTGTTATTAACGTTTTGTACAGTATCACTTTTCTTGGGCTTCTTGAAGGAGCTGAGTAGTTTGAAATTTACTTGGAGTTGTACACGTGACTGTAGTTTAGAATAGCCTATCAGCTGCCCCTTGTGGCTTTGGGAAGGAAATGTAATATGGAGCCATTTTTAAGATGGAAGACTCCGCTCATATCGTGTGTGTGTGTGTGTGTTTCCTTGCAGAGTCGGGCGCCCATCTCAGCCAAGCTCGTGGCTAACATGCTGTCTGTGTCTGGGGCTGATCACATCATCACTATGGACCTCCACGCCTCACAGATCCAGGTTAGGAGGAGGGAGGACACTGGGGTCTGGCAGTAGAAGAGGGAGGACACTGGGGTCTGGCAGTAGAAGAGGGAGGACACTGGGGTCTGGCAGTAGAAGAGGGAGGACACTGGGGTCTGGCAGTAGAGGTCAGGAGGAGGGAGGACACTGGGGTCTGGCAGTAGAGGACCAAACAGCCAGACTATAGAGATGTAAATTATTATTTTGCTCCCTCCAATCCAACAGACAACACAATCAGCGAACACATGGAGTTCTATAGGGGTTAAGTGACTGGCTCAAGGGCACAATGACTAGAGATGGTTCCTGGGATGTGAAACGGCTAGATGGCAGCCTCTGACTCCTGTCTGGTATCTCCAGGGTTTCTTCGACATCCCGGTGGATAACCTGTATGCTGAGCCTGCTGTACTGAAGTGGATCAAAGAGAACATCGCAGAGTGGAAGACCTGCACTATCGTCTCTCCAGACGCAGGGGGTGCCAAGAGGTGAGACAGGACAGAGTACTCAAAGCTTTTGGTCAAAAGAAGAAATTTGATTAATTAGAGAGAGGGTGAAGAGATGGGGGGGGGGGGGGCTTGGTAAATATGGGAACCACTGTGTGCATGCTAGACTACTGCTTCAAGAACATCACCTCTCTTTTACTGGTTTTACCCTTCAGCCATGTCTTTCTTTAACTCTGCCTTATCTGTGGTGAAATTAACTTTAGATTCACACGTTTGTGTGTAACTGCTCCTCCACACTAACAATCTTTATACGATAACAGCGGACCAACTGTTGTGCCTCTGTGACTTGGCCTCCTCTTAACACTGTGTTCTGTGTGACAGAGTGACTTCCATAGCGGACAGGCTCAATGTGGACTTTGCTCTGATCCACAAAGAGAGAAAGAAGGCCAATGAGGTGGATCGCATGGTGTTGGTCGGGGACGTCACGGACCGGGTGGCCATCTTGGTGGATGACATGGCAGACACCTGTGGGACTATCTGTCACGCGGCCGACAAGTAAGTAAAGTCTCAATTTATGACCTTGACACGTATCTATGCCCAGGCAATGGGTGTCTGGGCTGAATCTTAACCACACAAAAGCAAACATTGATTATGATCCTGTACATTCAAATGGATCTCTGATTTGATGTCAAGACATTCTTATTACAGAGCTGTGGAAATACCAACCACTATTTCACATTTCACTTCTCCTTCATCCAAATGAGAGTCCTTGTAGCAAAAACCAGTGTATTCAAACAGGTAAATGTTAGGTGCTATAATCCTACAGTTTTTTTGAGGAGATACTGTCCCTCCACCCTCAGGCTGATCTCAGCTGGTGCTACCAAGGTGTATGCCATCCTGACCCACGGTATCTTCTCTGGCCCGGCCATCTCCCGCATCAACAACGCCTGCTTCGAGGCCGTGGTTGTCACCAACACTATCCCTCAGGAGGAGAAGATGAAGACCTGTCCTAAGATACAGGTCAGGGGTCACAGCACTGTCCTTAGATACAGGTCAGGGGTCACAGCACTGTCCTTAGATACAGGTTAGGGGTCAAATGTTATATTACTGTTCTAAGATACAGGTCAGGGGTCAGAGGTTATATCAGGGTCATTCACCTCAACATAAGTAGACTGTCATATTGTCCAATAATGTTACGGTGGTTTAAGCTGAAATTCTATTGTTGCTTCTGTGATGTTTAACAACTAAGACAACAGCAAGTAGTTTGAATAATCATATCACCTAAAACGTTTTGTGCTAAAATAATTAAAATAGTTCACTCTATAAATGAGAGAGCACACTTTCTGTTTATCAACGGTAAATAGTCTGACATGTTTCCGGATGTTTCCTGAACATAGTTTGTTATTAACCATCTGTTTCTCCTCTAGGTGATTGACATCTCTATGATCTTGGCAGAGGCCATCCGCAGGACCCACAACGGAGAATCTGTCTCCTACCTCTTCAGCCACGTCCCCTTGTAACATCACACGGGCACCGTTCAGTAGGGCACACCAGAACATTCAGATAGAACAGGCACCGTTCAGTAGGGCACACCAGAACATTCAGATAGAACAGGCACCGTTCAGTAGGGCACACCAGAACATTCAGATAGAACAGGCACCGTTCAGTAGGGCACACCAGAACATTCAGATAGAACAGGCACCGTTCAGTAGGGCACACCAGAACATTCAGATAGAACAGGCACCGTTCAGTAGGGCACACCAGAACATTCAGATAGAACAGGCACGGCCATCTCTCACGCAGAATAGGGACTTTGGGGAACAGATATGATTGTCTTTCAGGTAGGCTCTTCATTCCATTTCTATGCCCAGTATTCTGGAATGTTTCTCATCACTGAATAGATTCCAGCCCTACTATTCTGTTACACCAGAAAGAGGAATGTCCTATACAAACATCAGTGTTGGGCTCGATTCCATTTCAATTCCAGTCAATTCAAGATGTATACTGACATTCCAATTCTTTTCAATTAGGAAAATGTGGAATTGGATTTGGAATTAGGTTTACTTTCTGAATTGAGGTTTAAATTCAATTGACCCCAACCAGGAGAAACACCACCAGTATATTAGCATCGCTCTGCTGCTATTGCTAACTAACCACGTTACAATTAATGACTATTAATAATGATGACATGTTCATTTTGAGTCCCTCTCTCACCTCTAAACAGTGTTTGCATCCCAAATGGCACCCTTTTCCTACATAGTGAACTTCTTTTGACTAGTGCCCTATGGGTCCTGGTCAAAAGTAGTGCACTACATGGGGAATAGGGTGCCATTTGGGACATGTCTATCAGGGACAAAAGAGGTCAGTGTTGATTATTTATTGTGAGTGGGTGAACTCACCTAATGCCAACAGTTCATAATAATGCTGTTACAAAACTTCTATGTTACAAAAAGAGGGTGAGAGACGGTTGGATGTTGACTGACTTCAGGTATTTGATTATTTTGTTTTTCATTTTGATTTGGTTGAAAGATGAGGCTCATAATGAGTAAAGTGAATGAGCTATAGTTGATGTTAATCTGGGTGATTCACAAGTCTTTTTAAAAGGGGCAATCTAGGATTGGTACTTCTAATTTTTGGACATAATGGTATATAGCCTACTGATTCTTGAAGATTATAACTTTTAAATGCCTCCTCCATGATCTGCATCCCTTGCTCTGTCTGTGTGTACATTCCTCTAACCCCATCCCTCACTTGTTGACCTAAACCAGTACCGGGAAGGGGGGGTTTGAATTGTGGATTGCCCCTCAAGGCTTTTGGGAATCATTCTTTCAGTGGGTGCAGAGGAGGCAGGTTTTGCTCTTTGAGGTTGCTGTCTAGAAGCTGTTGGTTTTTAGCTCTGCAGGATGGAGCTTCCTAGAAAAGTCTCTGCTATTTTTATTTACTTAATTTTTTTCAATAATATTTGTATAATAAACTCTCAAAAGAGTGGTATCTGTCTGACTTTAAAGTTTCATGTACAGTTGAAGTCGGAAGTTTACATATACTTAGGTTGGAGTCCATTAAAACTTGTTTTTCAACCATTCCACAAATTTCTTGTTAACAAACTATAGTTTTGGCAAGTCACTTAGGACATCTACTTTGTGCATGACACGTAATTTTTCCAACAATTGTTTACAGACAGATTATTTCACTTATAATTCACTGTATCACAATTCCAGTGGGTCAGAAGTTTGGAAAATTACAGAAAATGTCATAGCTTTAGAAGCTTCTGATAGGCTAATTGACATCATTTGAGTCAATTGGAGGTGTACCTGTGGATGTATTTCAAGGCCTACCTTCAAACTCAGTGCCTCTTTGCTTGACGTCATGGGAAAATCTAAAGAAATCAGCCAAGACCTCAGAAAAATAATTGTAGACCTCCACGAGTCTGGTTCATCCTTGGGAGCAATTTCCAAACCCCTGAAGGTACGTGTTTCATCTGTACAAACAATAGTACGGAAGTATTTTTCCCATGATGTCAAGCAAAGAGGCAGTGAGTTTGAAGGTAGGCCTTGAAATACATCCACAGGTACACCTCCAATTGACTCAAATTATGTCAATTAGCCTATCAGAACCTTCTAAAGCCATGACATAATTTTCTGGAATTTTCCAAGCTGTTTAAAGGCACAGTCAACTTAGTGTATGTAAACTTCTGACCCACTGGAATTGTGGTACAGTGAATTCTAAGTGAAATAATCTGTAAACAATTGTTGGAAAAATTACTTGTGTCATGCACAAAGTAGATGTGCTAGCCGACTTGCCACAACTATAGTTTGTTAACAAGAAAATTGAGGAGTGGTTGAAAAACAAGTTTTAAATGACTCCAACATAAGTGCATGTAAACTTCTGACTTCAACTGTATATACAGGCTACAGTTGCATAGTAGGCTATGTGTTTCATAAAATTTGAACGTATGAACTAATTCATAATGATAGGTTATCAGTACTGTACACACCAGATATGTCCAGGAAGTTACAGGTGCCTTTGTGGAAGAGTGGGGTAACATCTCACAGCAAGAACTGGCAAATCTGGTGCAGTCCATGAGGAGGAGATACACTGCAGTACTGAATGCAGCTGGTGGCCACACCAGATACTGACTGTTACTTTTGAATTTGACCCCCCCTTTGTTCAGGGACATATTATTCAATTTCTGGTAGTCACATGTTTGTGGAAGTTGTTCAGTTTATGTCTCAGTTGTTGAATCTTATGTTCATACAAATATTTACACATGTTAAGTTTGCTGAAAGTAAACACAGTTGACAGTGAGAGGACGTTTCTTTTTTTTGCTGAGTTTCGTTCAATTACTTTTTTCAAGGTAATAAAATGTGGTGTTTTGTGAATATGACAATTGACCAAAAGAATAATGAAATGAATTACATAAAATGGTTTCAACTTATTTCTATCATAGGTAAAGAATCCAAGTAGCACATCTCTCCATAATAGTATAACATCTTCATAAATGTGTTCAATTATAATCTACTGATGTCTTGCCACAGATTCCTTACATGAGTACAATGCCAAGAAAGATGCAACACTTTGTGAGTGGTCATTACAAAAGGTACAATTTGCATGTATGTATGTGTGTATATATATATATATATATATATATATATTTTTTTTTACTTCTTCATATAGTGGTTGGCAGGATAATATTTATGAATAATTTTATAAGAAACTTCCTTAATAAGGATCGGACCCTTTTTTTCAATTTTTGCCTAAAATGACATACCCGATATAACTGCCTGTAGCTCAGGACCTGAAGCAAGGATATGCATATCCTTGATACCATTTGAAAGGAAACACTTTGACCTTTGTGGAAATGTGAAATTAATGTAAGAGAATATAACACATTAGATCTGGTAAAAGATACAAAGAAACGTGTTTTTTTCTTCTTCCAAACATTCTTTGAAATGCAAGAGAAAAGCCAATGATTTAGGAATCTAGGCACAATTTCGATATTGGCCACTGGATGGCAGCAGTGTCTGTGCAAAGTTTTAGACTGATTCAACGAACCATTGCATTTCTGTTCAAAATGTTATATCAAGACTGCCCAAATGTGCCTAATTGGTTAATTAATACATTTTCAAGTTCATAACTAGCTAGCTGCCTATCAAGCTGCAGGGTTTTGTGGCTGGGACCGTGGATGTCACTGAGTAGGCTGATACCCGGACGGGCCACTGCATGGTCGTCGCCTGCGAGTTTGCAGATCTCTGCCGTGGCTGCATTCGCTGGCACCTCCATGATGGAGGCTATTTGTTGTCGTTGATACAGTGCGATCCATGTGTGCTGTTGGCCAGAGAACCGATCTCTCTGCCTGCCTGCTCCCCGCCTGCCCTGGTCTGTCTCTCCCATTCTGGTACAGGTGCCCTCGCCACTCTCTCTCTCTCTCCCCGGACCTTTGTTCGCCTACATCATACTCATACATCGCTGACTTTTTATTGATCAGAAGTTGGACTATTTGATTAGTGACTTTTAGGGCATTTAACAAACATGATGCTGTTGTTCATTTCGCTGGTGTCTACCTTTGGCTTTTACAATGTTGGCGATACTTTTAGAGCCCGTTGCACTGTGAATGAGGAAATATATGACTGTTTCTCCCTCGAGTATTGTGAGAAACCCCACGCTTGCTCCGGAAATGCACATAAGAACTATGCACATTTCTCCCGAACAATATGGGAGAAATCAGACTCTTGCGCTTACATGTCAGAACTGTTCTCTTGGAACTTAACCATGTCTCTGGACTTTACACATCTCCTGAAATATGTGGCGTTAAAGACTGGTGACTATGGATTCTCGTTCAAGTGCTGTCTGTAAATCCAAATGTTGTAACCCTCGATCTAGACTTGCCATTATCTTGCTGCTTCTATTGTCTGGAAATGTCCAGACAATCCAGAACCAGACATTCTTACCCCTGCAGAAATAAGTAGTCAGATTGGCCTGAAGTTTTTGCATATAAATGTAAGAAGTCTTCTGCCGAAGCTTGATTTTGTGAATATATGGATAAAAACTGCCGACCCTGATGCTTTCTGAAACCTGGCTTAAAAAATATGTCACTGACAAAAATATTGGCATAAAGGGTTACAATGTGTTTCGTACAGATGGTAAATCTAAGGATGGTGGTGTTGCTGTATATGTAAAAGACAAGTTCTCTGTGGTCGTTCTGACTTCTGTTACTAAACTTAAGCAATTTGAATATCTGTCTTTGAACCTAAATCTTGGCTTATCTTTAAATATTGTTGTATCTTGTTGTTATAGACCTCCATCTGCTACTGTTGGCTCTCTGGATTGTATTTTCAAATTGTTATCACAGAATGTTAACTCTGAGTTTGTCCTGATGGGTGATCTGAATCAGGACTGGTTAACATCTAGCTCTGACCAACTAAAAATTCTGTGCAATACCTAAAATCTCACTCAGATTGTCAACAGTGTAACTAGGTTGAATATAAAATATCCTCTTTGATTGATTTATTCTTAACCAATACTCCTCATCGTTTTAATGCTTCTGGTATTTTAGCAAATTACATAAGTGATCACTGTGCTATTGCCTGTGTGAGAGATGGTAAAATTCCTAAGAAATTTCCACGTGTGATTACGAAAAGAAACTGGAAGCGGTTTGATATTCAAGGTTTTTTACATGATGTATCTAGCATTGAATGGAATTAATCCCTGATGTAGAACTAGCCTTTTCTTACTTCCACAACGCATTCCAGGATGTATGCAATAGGCATGCCCCTTTAAAAAAATTCAGGATTAAGGGCAGAGAGAACCCTTGGTTTACTAAAGAACTTACAAAAATCATAAGGGAACGAAATGCTATGTGGGCTAAAGCAAGAGGGACTGGTTTGGCAGATGATTGGAAGGCTTTTAAACATCTTCGAAATATGGGTGTGGCTATGATCCGTAAATTGAAAGCAGACCACTACCTGAAATCTACTTCACAAAATTTAAATAATCCATTGGAGTGCAAAAAAAGATACACAGCTTCCCAAACAATTGTTGGTCGAAACACAGATTGTAACTGAGAGAACCTACATTCTGCAAGCCTTGAATCAGCATTTTTTTAGATGCAGGCAGTTTATTTGAAAAGGTCGAGGGTATAATTGAGCCCCCTATGATTTTACCTGACATAACTGTGCACTCCTTCACCAGGTTCTCCTTTTCATCCTTCTCTGTTTCAGAAGTGCGTAAAGCCCTGAAAGAAATTGATTTAAAAAAATTCCCTGGCCCTGATGAACTAGACCACCGCCTCCTACACCTAGCCGCTGACATCATTGCTCCCCCCTCTTGAGGCTACAATCCCGCTAATGGGATTGGTTGGACAACAACCAGTGAGATAGCACGGCGCGATATTCAAAACAAAATAATATCAAAATTTAAAATTCAAGTATTATACGGCAATATGTATTTTTAACATCACGCTTGATGTTAAGGAAATCCCCAAGTTATGGAAATCTGCTTTTGTACTGCCTCTCCTGAAAGGTGGAGATCCTTCGCTACTTGACAACTATCGACCCATATCAAAATTGTCGACCCATATCAAAATACAACAGAATCTGTATGATTTAAAGCTGATTCTAAATTCAGGTAAAAAAAAATGCATGGTATTTTCAAATGCCAGACATGTTACAAATCATGTCATTGCTACATTGGCTGGACATACTATAGAGCAAGTTAAAGTGTACAAATATTTGGGTGTGTGGGTTGATGATAAGCTGAGCTTCACTGTGCATGTAGAGAACTTGATAAGGAAGCTCAAGCTGAAAATAGGATTTTATTACCGGCATAAGGCTTGTTTTTCTCTGGAGGCCAGGAAGGAGCTGGTACGATGTACATTACTGTCGGTTTTAGATTTTAGTGATGTTATATATATGCAGGCCTCGACCACTACCCTGAGAGCACTTGATTCAGTGTATCATGCAGCCCTCAGGTTCATTACAGATCAGAAATGTCTAATACATCATTGTGATCTCTACAGCGCTGTTGGCTGGTCGTCATTGACCTTGCGTAAGCTTAAACACTGGTATACACTGATTTTATAAGGCCATATTGGGTAAAATGCCATTTTATCTCTGTTCTTTTTTAGTCAGGTCAGTAAATAAATATCAATTACGGTCCCATTCTGATTTGCTTCTAACAGTACCAAAAATTACAACAGGTCATGGTAGAAATAGTTTTAGTTACTTAGCGCCGTGGTCCTGAAACTCTCTCCTGAACATTTTAAAATGTGATGATCTAGTTTCGTTGGTGGAGTTTAAACACTTGATCGATGTGTATATCACAGAAGAGTGGAATTGTCTTCAGGACAGCTGTTTTTTTAGTCAAGACTTTTGTGTTTTTTAACGTAATATGTAATTGTTGTACTGTATGTGTGTCTATAGTTCTGTTTAATGTTGTGTTAGTGTATGTAATTTGTTTTGTCTGAAACTTTGTTCCCCCTGCTGCTATTGGACCAGGTCTCTCTTGGAAAAGAGATGTTATCTCAATGAGAAAAACCTGTATAAATAAAGGTAAAATAAAATAAATAACTGTGAACTCTCCTCAAACAGGGGGGGGGGGGGGGGGCACACACCGATCCTTTAGATTCATTTTGTTAATAAGTAGGTATGTCTGTGGCAACATCCAAACTCTTTTCCAACAGACAGTATCAATAAAACCATTCCAAAAGGCATGACATAAGGTACAGATACAACATCCTGTTGAAACAAGGCTCGTATAGATCTATTGATGTTGAATGGACTAAAAGAAAAACAGATCTTTCCTACTGATGAGTCAACAGGGTTAATGGTAGGTATGTTCTGAGGGTCTTGACACATTCCTGAATAATAAAGCAACACCTGAGGGAATGGCATCTAATACAATTGCAAAATCTTTAGGTGTTACAGGGATCTTGTAAAGTGAAAAGAATTCCTTATAATTCAGTAAAATACCCTCTGCATTTACAAGTTGGCTCATCAATAGGATATTTTTCAAATCAAATTTCATTAGTCACATGCGCCGAATACAACAGGTGAAACGCTTACTTACGAGCCCCTAATCAACAGTGCAGTTTCAAAAAATACGGATAAGAATAAGAGATAACAAGTAATTAAAGAGCTGCAGTAAAAAATAACAATATATACAGGGAGGTGCTGGTACAGAGTCAATGTGTGGGGGCAGTATGTACATGTAGGTAGAGTTATTAAAGTGACTATGCATAGGAGGCAATGCAAATAGTCTGGGTTGCCATTTGACTAGATGTTCAGGAGTCTTATGGTGTGGGGTAGAAGCTGTTTAGAAGCCTCTTGGACCTAGACTTGGCGCTCCGGGAAAGCTTGCCATGCGGTAGCAGTGAGAACAGTCTATGACTAGGGTGGCTGGAGTCTTTGACAATTTTTAAGGCCTTCCTCTGACACTGCCTAGTATAGAGGTCCTGGATGGCAGGAAGCTTGGCCCCAGTGATGTACTGAGCAGGAATCAGGAGGAATTATGGTCAGATTTGCCAAATGGAGGGCGAGGGAGAGCTTTGTATGTGTCTCTGTGTGTGGAATATAAGTGGTCCAGAGTTCTTTTCCCTCTGGTTGCACATTTAACATGCTGATAGAAATTTGGTAAAACTGATTTAAGTTTCCCTGCATTAAAGTCCCCGGCCACTAGGAGCACCGCCTCTGGGTGAGTGTTTTCTTGTTTGCTTATGGCGGAATACAGCTCATTCAATGCTATCTTAGTTCCAGCCTCTGACTGTGGTGGTATGCAAACAGCTACAAAGAATACAGATGAAAGCTCTCGGTAGGTAGTGTGGTGTACAGCTTATCATGAGAAACTCTACCTCAGGTGAGCAATAGCTCGAGACTTCTTTAGATATCGTGCACCAGCTGTTGTTTACAAAAATACATAGACCGCAGCCCCTTGTCTTACCAGACGCCACTGTTCTATCATGCCGGTACATCATATAAGAAGCATAAGATATTACAGTTTTGATTGTCCCGTTGGTAGTTTAATCGTAAGTGTAACTCGTCGATTTTATTGTCCAAAGATAGCAAATGTGCAATCAGAATTGAGGGAAGTGAGGGTTTATTCGATTGCCTTCGACTTCTCAGCAGGCAGCCCGCTCTCCGGCCTCTCTTTCTCCGCCTCCACTTCACGCAGATCACGGAGCTCGGGCCTGTCCCGAGGGAGCCGCATATCCTCCGCCTTGAGCTCGTCAGAGTCGTGAAAGAAGAAAAAGGATTTGGCTAGTCCATTGTGAGTAATCGCAGTCCTGATGTCTAGAAGTTATTTTCGGTCATAAGAGATGGTAGCGGCAACATTATGTACAAAATGAGTAAAAAAACAAGTTACAAACAACGTAGATAAACGAAAAAAAACACAATCTGTTGGGGGCACGTAAAACGTCTGCCTTCTGCTTCGGCGCCATTTTGGAACCAATATTCTAAAAACAAAGACGTTTTTTATACAATATGACCCGATTATTCCATATATAATATCTGTGTTGAGAAAAATTATGCTTATAAATTAAGGACCATGACAAGAATACCTGCTGATGAAAAGCAGAGTTTCACTGGAACTTTGTCAATATTATAATTGCAAACCAACATGAAGTTAAGGCCACCAAAACTAGAGAAGACATGATGAGGAATACAATTCCACATAGAAGTGGGTCTTCTTAGGAATTATTTTATCCAATTGATTATGCCTAAATATGTCAGTTCTTCTTTCACTGGAATATCATCATTTGAGGGTGTCACACAATCTTTGACAGCCATGAGTTCACATTTATTAATGTTAAGATATAGACGCTTTGGAAAAGGATTCTATCACATTGATCGATATGGGAATCTGACGAGCATCTTTCAGAAAAAGTGTAGTATCGTCAGCCAGCTGGCTTATAATAATTTATTTACCAGCTATGGAAATACCTCGTGCGGGACTATTATTTAAAGAATTTGTAAGAAGTTGGGTGATTAATAAAAATAGATACTGTGAGATAGGATAACCTTGCCTAATTCCTCTCTTTAACTCAAATCTAGGTGAGGTGCCATGTTTCAGTTTGGTAGAGCTGTTTCCATTCGTATAGAGTCAATAGCCTTACAGAAAGGAAGTGGAAGAGGAACGGATGCTCTACTGTGTATTTAACCACACCGACTTGGAAGGTGGTTTCAGTGGCGGTTCTAGACCATTTCAACTGGGGGGGCACAAACTCTTCCAGGTCGTAATAGGCCTACTTGGTTATTATGTCCTAATTTGGTTATTATGCGCTAAAAGAGAAAGGATTTCCTTATTACTAAAGAAATTCTAAAACTGCAGGCATTTCAACGGTGGCGCCCACAGCAACAGGGAGCCAGAGAGACACGCAGTTAAACAAATCCCCTGCTTTAATCTTGAGCTATAACTGCAACAACATTTTGACTTGATTCTCAAAAGTACATTTCGAGTATATTCTCGAAATATTGCCACTTTATTCACGAAATGTAATTTTGACTTTATTGTCGAAATATTGGCACTTTTTTAAAGTACATCGCTTCACTTGGCCTTATACCTATTTAAGCGATCACCCAACAATCCTGTCTTCTGTGATAAACACTCCCTGCACGACATTAATTTATAAGTGATGCTGTCCAATCGACGGACACCAGTCGTAGAAATCCATCCAATGGTAATTCTAAGAGGGGCGGGATCCTCTACCCCGACATAACATTGTCGGTGTTGTAATGAATTATTGTTAACCCAATACAACACACATTTATTTAGTTTAGATTTTCCCAATCGTTATTTTGGCCTTAGTCGTTTTGCCTGCCAGTTGAAAAGAAGCGTGGTCGCTTAGGGAAATACGATGAGTTTCATTTTGTCTCAATGAATACACATAAGGGCGTGATGTTCGCAAGGGTTGGTTTCATTTCGCTCGTTTCTTGTAAATGTTGCGATGGATTTGCATTCTGCAGATTGATTGGTTCCGACTAGGCTAGATATAAAACAAGACAATCACCTGTGGGCTAAAAAGTCGTTTTAGGTGTTCTGGTAAGTAGGCTAAAATGTCTTGAAACTGTTGCTCAATACATTTTTTCTTAGGTGTAAATTTATCGTAGAAGTGATTCATTAGGGCATATAGCTGATGAGCAAGTTTAAAGGTAGTTGATACATTTTGGATGGTGGACAGTTGTTTTTTTCCACAAGCTATTATTCTAAAGGGATTGTTGAATATTGCAGTGTTATCAAGAGTTATTAATGGGTTTGTTATTCATAGATTAAATTGAGTATTATTATAGGCTATATTTGTATGATTGTATTGTCCATTTAACTAGTCTGCATCTGTCTGTCTGTATCGACCCTCTCTTCAATATGGTGCATCTTGTTCTCTCAGTGATGGGGCGGGGTCCTGGACATAACCATGAAGACCACGTCCTCAGGACGAACACTATGGTTTGGCTCCCCAGCTTCCTGCATGGTGGGACTTCCAGCCTGGTGTCCACTCTCACCACCTTCCCCATCTACAAGATCGTGTTCCGCCAGCAGTTTCACAGCACCGTAGTCAGCCAGGCGATAGGCCAACTCAGGAAGGAGGGTTTCCTGAAGCTCTACAGGGGGGTGGTGCCCCCTCTACTGATGAAAACCCTGAACGGGACGCTACTTTTCGGGATACATGACACTTTCCTCCACTGTCTCTCCTCCATCACCAACCCCTGCGGTGTCATCCCTCTCTCCACGTTACCAGCTGTGGCCGGGCTCGGCACAGGCATGGTGGAGGCCTTGGTGTTCACGCCATTTGAGCGTGTGCAGAATGTGTTGCAGAACGGGGGCAACGACCGCAGCCTGCCCACCCTGAGGAGTGTGCTGGCCCGGCTGAGGGCAGAGAGGCTGGGGTCGGGGTACTACAGAGCCTTCATCCCCATACTGGCCCGTAACTCCCTGGGAAGCTGCATCTACTTCGGTCTGAAGGACCCCATCAGTGCTGCTCTGAGGGAGAAGGGGCTTCCTCCTATGGCCTCATCCTTCCTGTCAGGAATGGTAATCAGCTCCATGGCGATCAACCTGCCCCTGTATCCTCTGTCTGTGCTGGTGGTCAACATGCAGGCTGGGGTGGTGGGTGAGGCAGCGGGGGTGAGGGGGAGCTGGAAGGCACTGTGGGAAGGTCAGCTGAAGAGGAGCATCCCCCTGCTGTACCGCGGAGGTTCCCTGGTTATCCTCAGGAGCTGTATCAGCTGGGGAATCACTACAGCCCTCTACGACCGACACTCCGCACACTGAAACACAACACCTCATTGCTCCATTCCAGACAAGGTCTGCGTCACAAATTGCACCCTATTCCCTTTGCAGTGCACTACTTTTAGGGCCTTGGTGAAAAGTAGTGCACTATATAGGGAATAGGGTGCAATTTGGGAAGCACCCAGGAAGAACTTCATAGGGTGTATGTATGTCAATAGTCTGAAGTGCTTTCCTTTCTCGTCTCTTTCTCGCTCTCTCTCTCTTTCTCTCTCTCGCTTTTTCTCTTTCTCTCTCTCTTTCTCTCTCTATTTCTCTCTCTCGGTCTCTCTCTCTCTCTCTTTTCCTTCATCTGCCTGGTGTGAAACCTGAGTGGTGGGTGTGTATGGCATGCACCATATTGCGCACATCCGCTAGAAATTATGAGCAGATAAATCAAGATCAAAGGAGCAAAGGAGAGGTGAAGGAGAGGTGAAGGAGAGGTGAAGGAGAGGTGAAGGAGAGGTGAAGGAGAGGTGAAGGAGAGGTGAAGGAGAGGTGAAGGAGAGAAGAGCAGGAGAGGAGACCACTTTTGACTATTGAAACGGTACCCTTGGTGATGACCGCTGATGTCTTATGGATCTGTTCTGTTCAGGAATGCAGCATGTTCTCAAGGATGGTCCAGCACCTGCAGTTGGGCACCACTTTATTAGTCAGGCCATGCAAAACTTTTAACTTGACAGATTTCTATTTTGTTTTTGAGGGACAGCCGTTAAACATTTAATTACATTTGTATGGCCTCAGTCATCAAAACTCTCTGGTATCAGGTTTTTATGACCCAAAGATTACTGTGCAATGACGTTTAATGGTTCTATTTCTCTCAGGTGCCTCACTGTTTCCTATTTTTTTAAGTCCTGAATGTATCAAAGCCTAGGAGATCCATTTATGTTCAAGGTGCTCTGTCAAGGTTCGTCAACATGGACTTTAATATTTCAATGAACAACTGCATGTGAATCAAATAAGATATGTATCACTCAGTATAGGCCTACCCTTCTATTGTCTTATACCATTACCAACTTCTGTTTCTCACAAAATGGACTATAAGTGTATCTATTCTATTCTACTCTGAGAGGAATACTTGAATGATAATGTTTTGACCTCAGATAACATATACCAGACTATTACCATACAATGTTGATCCATAAAGCTGCATTATGAAATGTACTGAACAAAAATAGAAACGCAACATGCAACAATTTCAACGATTTTACCGAGTTACTGTTCATATAAAGAAATCAGTCAATTGAAATAAATAAATTAGGCCCTAATCTATGGATTTCACATGAATGGGCAGGGGTGCAGCAATGGGAGGGCATAGGTCCACCCACTGGGGAGCCAGGCCCAGCCAGTCAGAAGGAATTTTCCTCCACAAAAGGGCTTTATTACAGACATAAATACTCCTCAGTCTGCGGTTGTGAGGCCGGTAGACGTACTGCCAAATTCTCTAAAACGATGTTGGAGGTGGCTTATGGTAGAGCAATTAACATTAAATTCTCTGGAAACAGTTCTGGTGGACATTCCTGCAGTAAGCATGCCAATTACACGCTCCCTCAACTCGAGACAAAACTGCACATTTTAGAGCAATCTTTCATTTTCTTCAGCACAAGATGCACCTGTGTAATGATCATGCTGTTCGATCAGCTTCTTGATATGCCACACCTGTCAGGTGAATGGATTATCTTGGCAAAGGAGAAATGCTCACTAACAGGGATCTTAACAAATTTGTGCACAAAATTTGAGAGAAATAAGCTTTTTGTGCGTATGGAACATTTCTGGGATCTTTTATTTCAGCTCATGAAACATGGAACCAACACGTTGCATTTTATATTTTTGTTCAGTATATATGCCTGAGCATTAATACATGTTTTATCAAACCACACTTGAGTTTCATCTTGCAAGTTATTCTGAATATGTGTATGCATTTTATACTGAACTTCATGCTGAGGGAATTCTCTTCCTGTGACGAAGATGCTCCTTGCATTGCCCTGTAGGCTATAGTGTATATATCCACAAGGTGGCGCTGTGGTATCACTTTCTGATTTATCAAACGAACGCTGCACAAGATTGTCCCCCCTGAACTTCTCAACTCATAGATTTAGCCTGGCCAATGGTATCCCTCTTCTGGATGGATTGGGCCAATGCCGTAGCTCAGATTGGTGTCCATGTTGGTGTGAGAAAGGGCGTGCTTTCCCTATTTAAGCCTACACCCAGACGTTGTACCTGTAACGGACATTCTCACCGCACATCCCCGTACCAGGTAAATATTGGTAGCTTTAGTATAGAAATGATTCAAAGGCCATCTTGTTATCTCCCTCTGTCTGTTGGTTAGTTTATGCATGAAACCCCATGTTGCCATGATAGTCTAATAACGTTATTCTGGTGGGCGGTGGTGTTATTATGCAATTGTAAGCATTTTTTCAGACGTTTTTAAAATGTATTTTTTTAGACAGAAGGAAGGGACTGTCGGCAGGTTGTATTTTGATTGTCAGTAAAGAGTAGTCTATAGACTATTGGTTATTATTAGGCTATATGATTTATTGTTAGGATATTTAAGGATTTATTTTGATTGTCAGTAAAGAGTAGTCTATAGACTATTGGTTATTATTAGGCTATATGATTTATTGTTAGGATATTTAAGGATTTATTTTGTTTCTGTGTTGACAGCTCTGCAATGCATTTAATGCGCCTGCACCCCCTACACATCATTCCAACTAGGCTATTAAACGTGTCTGTGTTTAAATATTGTATGGTTAGGTTAGGCTAATTGTCATCATCATGGCTATATAAAATAGTTACAGACCTTGGTGTGATGACATGCCGAATATATTTTTAAAAATTAAGTTGTCGCACTGTTACCTAAAGTCCAATCAATGCATGTGATGCTGACGGCGCAACGCCATGGTTCTAGCCTACAGTCTGCATATATATTGGCGGTTCATCGGGGTGCGGTTTTATGATAAAACATGTTCTACCGGTGAGCTCAACATGCCTTAACATGACACATCCGTCAAATTATGTTATTTTTTTACTGAAGATGGCGTTGACACCTATCAATGAATCTGTGCGTTTTGCATAAATTGGTTTGGTGAAACAAAATCGAACCCATCACACCCAGTTATTGCGCACGCGGGCGCCTAGATAAGGTGGAGGTGGCACATGATATGCCATTGGCCCTTGCATGTGAAATCACACTGCAATGTAGACTTTCTAATAGTATGCTAAGAATTGCATTTGTGTTTAAATGAGTAGGCTAGAGGTCAACACAGATCTAATAGACTAGTAAGTAGCACCTTAACATCCTAATGCATGTAGGTTCATTCATTAACATCCTTTCATAGATTTAGAGAATTCAATGTTTCCATCCCAATATGCTCTTTCTGCAGCCTCTCGGAACCAGAACGTACCAGTACACGTTCCTGTATACCAGAACCAGTGCATTGCAGCAAACCTGAGTGCTTGGGTAACTCTCAGTGAAACATAACACCATAAGACAAGCTCTCTCTCTCACCTGACTATTTGTTCTCCTTTGTTAGATGGTAAATGGTAAAGTCATGGGAGTGGTGTGTGTTGATTCAAGTAACTGAATTACGTAACTAGCTAGAGTAGTCCATATGGATTATACGTGTGTGTGCGTGCGTGCGTGCGTGCGAGCGTGCGTGCGTGAGTGAGGTAAAGTGGGTGCGGCTGGACTTCACCTGCATGCACACACCTGTATTCTAGATAACATATTTGTCTAAGGGCTCTGTTTCTTTCTCTCTTTCTCTCTCTCGACATTTACATTCTAACTCTTTCTCCCTCAGACATCATCTAAGATGGGCGACAACAACCCAGTGAAGCAGGGAGTGGAGTCCTTTGACAAGAAGTGTCTAAAGAAGACCAATACAGCTGAGAAGAACACCCTGCCAACCAAGGAGGGTACGTTTCTCTACCCTCCTATCTCCTTTTCTGTCTCCTACCCTGTCTCCTCCCCTTATTGCTCTTACTCCTGTCCCACCCTATACCTGTCTCCCTCTCTCTGTACCTGTCCCCCTCTCCCTTGTCAATTAAATTACATTTAAATTTAAGGGCTTTATTGGCATGGGAAACATATGTTAACATTGTCAAAGCAATGTTAATGAATAAACAAATGTGAAATAAGCAATAGAAAATAACAGTAAATATTACACTCACAGAAGTTCCAAAATAATAAAGACATTTCAAATGACATATTATGTCTATATACAGTGTTGTAACGATGTGCAAATAGGTAAAGTACAAAAGGGAAAATAAACATAAATATGCGTTGTATTTACAATGGTGTTTGTTCTTCACTGGTTGCCCTTGTGGCAACAGGTCACACATCTTGCTGCTGTGATGACACACTGTGGTATTTCACCCAGTAGATCTGGGAGTTTATCAAAATCAAGGTTGTTTTTGAATACTTTGTGGGTCTGTGTAATCTGAGGGAAATATGTGTCTCTAATATGGTCATACATTTGGCAGGAGGTTAGGAAGTGCAGCTCAGTTTCCACCTCATTTTGTGGGCAGTGTGAACACAGCCTGTCTTCTCTTGAGAGCCAGGTCTGCCTACGGCGGCCTTTCTCAATAGCAAGGCTAAGCTCACTGAGTCTGTACATAGTCAAAGCTTTCCTTTATTTTGGGTCATTCACAGTGGTCAGGTATTCTGCCACTGTGTACTCTCTGTTTAGGACCAAATAGCATTCTAGTTTGCTCTGTTTTTTTGTTAATTCTTTCCAATGTGTCAAGTAATTATCTTTTTGTTTTCTTATGATTTGGTTGGGTCTAACTGTGTTGCTGTCCTGGGGCTCTGTGGGGTCTGTTTGTGTTTGTGAACAGAGCCCCAGGACCAGCTTACTTAGGGGACTCTTCTCCAGGTTGATCTCTCTGTAGGTGATGGCTTTGTTATGGAAGGTTTGGGAATCACCTTCCTTTTAGGTGGTTGTAGAATTTAACATCTCTTTTCTGGATTTGGATAATTAGCGGGTATCGGACTAATTCTGCTCTGCATGCATTATTTCCATGCATTGTACCTGTCTCCATCTCTGTTTACAGTATCGACCCTGTACCTGTCTCCCTCTCTGTTTACAGTATCTACCCTGTACCTGTCTCCCTCTCTGTTTACAGTATCTACCCTGTACCTGTCTCCCTCTCTGTTTACAGTATCTACCCTGTACCTGTCTCCCTCTCTGTTTGCAGTAACTACCCTGTACCTGTCTCCCTCTCTGTTTGCAGTTACTACCCTGTACCTGTCACCCTCTCTGTTTACAGTATCTACCCTGTACCTGTCTCCCTCTCTGTTTACAGTATCTACCCTGTACCTGTCTCCCTCTCTGTTTACAGTAGCTACCCTGTACCTGTCTCCCTCTCTGTTTACAGTATCTACCCTGTACCTGTCTCCCTCTCTGTTTACAGTATCTACCCTGTACCTGTCTCCCTCTCTGTTTACAGTAGCTACCCTGTACCTGTCTCCCTCTCTGTTTGCAGTAGCTACCTTGTACCTGTCTCCCTCTCTGTTTACAGTATCTACCCTGTACCTGTCTCCCTCTCTGTTTGCAGTAACTACCCTGTACCTGTCTCCCTCTCTGTTTACAGTATCTACCCTGTACCTGTCTCCCTCTCTGTTTGCAGTAGCTACCCTGTACCTGTCTCCCTCTCTGTTTACAGTATCTACCCTGTACCTGTCTCCCTCTCTGTTTACAGTATCTACCCTGTACCTGTCTCCCTCTCTGTTTGCAGTAGCTAAGTGCCTCCCACTGTTTTGTACAGAGAAAAGACGGCAACACTGCACTAGTATGACATAGGCCTGTTACTGATTAACCGAGAGCCTGGTACACACCTGAGGGTAACAATAAGAGGTCTTTGTCCTTCAACCTAATGCCTTTGGCTGGCCAGGAATTCATCAAATACTCAAAGGTGTGCCCTTCTACTGTAGTGTTAGTAGTGTGTTAGTGCCCTTCTACTGTAGTGTTAGTAGTGTGTTAGTGCCCTTCTACTGTAGTGTTAGTAGTGTGTTAGTGCCCTTCTACTGTAGTGTTAGTAGTGTGTTAGTGCCCTTCTACTGTAGTGTTAGTAGTGTGTTAGTGCCCTTCTACTGTAGTGTTAGTAGTGTGTTAGTGCCCTTCTACTGTAGTGTTAGTAGTGTGTTAGTGCCCTTCTACTGTAGTGTTAGTAGTGTGTTAGTGCCCTTCTACTGTAGTGTTAGTAGTGTGTTAGTGCCCTTCTACTGTAGTGTTAGTGCCCTTCTACTGTAGTGTTAGTAGTGTGTTAGTGCCCTTCTACTGTAGTGTTAGTAGTGTGTTAGTGCCCTTCTACTGTAGTGTTAGTGCCCTTCTACTGTAGTGTTAGTAGTGTGTTAGTGCCCTTCTACTGTAGTGTTAGTGCCCTTCTACTGTAGTGTTAGTAGTGTGTTAGTGCCCTTCTACTGTAGTGTTAGTGCCCTTCTACTGTAGTGTTAGTGCCCTTCTACTGTAGTGTGAGTAATGTGTAGTTTCTCTTCATTTGACTATATTTAAAGTAGAGGTTAAATCTTCACATCCAGGAACAGTACAGCATTGTCCCATTTGTACAGGTACGCCCAATGCATTCCAGTTATCAAGTACACACTTGTCTTACTGCTATCCAGCTGCATTGCAGAACCGTGTTGATCTTTTAGTGGTGCCGTGGCCTTGCGACACTCACCTATTACTGTGGTATTGATAACATTATGCTGAGTAGTCATATAGAACTGGTATTGATAACATTATAGTAGTCATATAGAACTGGTATTGATAACATTATAGTAGTCATATAGAACTGGTATTGATAACATTATGCTGAGTAGTCATATAGAACTGGTATTGATAACATTATAGTAGTCATATAGAACTGGTATTGATAACATTATAGTAGTCATATAGAACTGGTATTGATAACATTATGCTGAGTAGTCATATAGAACTGGTATTGATAACATTATAGTAGTCATATAGAACTGGTATTGATAACATTATAGTAGTCATATAGAACTGGTATTGATAACATTATAGTAGTCATATAGAACTGGTATTGATAACATTATGCTGAGTAGTCATATAGAACTGGTATTGATAACATTATGCTGAGTAGTCATATAGAACTGGTATTGATAACATTATAGTAGTCATATAGAACTGGTATTGATAACATTATAGTAGTCATATAGAACTGGTATTGATAACATTATAGTAGTCATATAGAACTGGTATTGATAACATTATGCTGAGTAGTCATATAGAACTGGTATTGATAACATTATGCTGAGTAGTCATATAGAACTGGTATTGATAACATTATAGTAGTCATATAGAACTGGTATTGATAACATTATAGTAGTCATATAGAACTGGTATTGATAACATTATAGTAGTCATATAGAACTGGTATTGATAACATTATAGTAGTCATATAGAACTGGTATTGATAACATTATGCTGAGTAGTCATATAGAACTGGTATTGATAACATTATAGTAGTCATATAGAACTGGTATTGATAACATTATAGTAGTCATATAGAACTGGTATTGATAACATTATGCTGAGTAGTCATATAGAACTGGTATTGATAACATTATGCTGAGTAGTCATATAGAACTGGTATTGATAACATTATAGTAGTCATATAGAACTGGTATTGATAACATTATGCTGAGTAGTCATATAGAACTGGTATTGATAACATTATGCTGAGTAGTCATATAGAACTGGTATTGATAACATTATAGTAGTCATATAGAACTGGTATTGATAACATTATAGTAGTCATATAGAACTGGTATTGATAACATTATAGTAGTCATATAGAACTGGTATTGATAACATTATAGTAGTCATATAGAACTGGTATTGATAACATTATAGTAGTCATATAGAACTGGTATTGATAACATTATAGTAGTCATATAGAACTGGTATTGATAACATTATAGTAGTCATATAGAACTGGTATTGATAACATTATAGTAGTCATATAGAACTGGTATTGATAACATTATAGTAGTCATATAGAACTGGTATTAATAACATTATGCTGAGTAGTCATATAGAACTGGTATTGATAACATTATAGTAGTCATATAGAACTGGTATTGATAACATTATGCTGAGTAGTCATATAGAACTGGTATTGATAACATTATGCTGAGTAGTCATATAGAACTGGTATTGATAACATTATAGTAGTCATATAGAACTGGTATTGATAACATTATAGTAGTCATATAGAACTGGTATTGATAACATTATAGTAGTCATATAGAACTGGTATTGATAACATTATAGTAGTCATATAGAACTGGTATTGATAACATTATAGTAGTCATATAGAACTGGTATTGATAACATTATAGTAGTCATATAGAACTGGTATTGATAACATTATAGTAGTCATATAGAACTGGTATTGATAACATTATAGTAGTCATATAGAACTGGTATTGATAACATTATAGTAGTCATATAGAACTGGTATTAATAACATTATGCTGAGTAGTCATATAGAACTGGTATTGATAACATTATAGTAGTCATATAGAACTGGTATTGATAACATTATAGTAGTCATATAGAACTGGTATTGATAACATTATAGTAGTCATATAGAACTGGTATTGATAACATTATAGTAGTCATATAGAACTGGTATTGATAACATTATAGTAGTCATATAGAACTGGTATTGATAACATTATAGTAGTCATATAGAACTGGTATTGATAACATTATAGTAGTCATATAGAACTGGTATTGATAACATTATAGTAGTCATATAGAACTGGTATTGATAACATTATAGTAGTCATATAGAACTGGTATTGATAACATTATGCTGAGTAGTCATATAGAACTGGTATTGATAACATTATGCTGAGTAGTCATATAGAACTGGTATTGATAACATTATAGTAGTCATATAGAACTGGTATTGATAACATTATAGTAGTCATATAGAACTGGTATTGATAACATTATAGTAGTCATATAGAACTGGTATTGATAACATTATGCTGAGTAGTCATATAGAACTGGTATTGATAACATTATAGTAGTCATATAGAACTGGTATTGATAACATTATAGTAGTCATATAGAACTGGTATTGATAACATTATGCTGAGTAGTCATATAGAACTGGTATTGATAACATTATGCTGAGTAGTCATATAGAACTGGTATTGATAACATTATGCTGAGTAGTCATATAGAACTGGTATTGATAACATTATAGTAGTCATATAGAACTGGTATTGATAACATTATAGTAGTCATATAGAACTGGTATTGATAACATTATAGTAGTCATATAGAACTGGTATTGATAACATTATGCTGAGTAGTCATATAGAACTGGTATTGATAACATTATAGTAGTCATATAGAACTGGTATTGATAACATTATAGTAGTCATATAGAACTGGTATTGATAACATTATAGTAGTCATATAGAACTGGTATTGATAACATTATAGTAGTCATATAGAACTGGTATTGATAACATTATGCTGAGTAGTCATATAGAACTGGTATTGATAACATTATAGTAGTCATATAGAACTGGTATTGATAACATTATAGTAGTCATATAGAACTGGTATTGATAACATTATAGTAGTCATATAGAACTGGTATTGATAACATTATGCTGAGTAGTCATATAGAACTGGTATTGATAACATTATGCTGAGTAGTCATATAGAACTGGTATTGATAACATTATGCTGAGTAGTCATATAGAACTGGTATTGATAACATTATAGTAGTCATATAGAACTGGTATTGATAACATTATAGTAGTCATATAGAACTGGTATTGATAACATTATAGTAGTCATATAGAACTGGTATTGATAACATTATAGTAGTCATATAGAACTGGTATTGATAACATTATAGTAGTCATATAGAACTGGTATTGATAACATTATAGTAGTCATATAGAACTGGTATTGATAACATTATAGTAGTCATATAGAACTGGTATTGATAACATTATAGTAGTCATATAGAACTGGTATTGATAACATTATGCTGAGTAGTCATATAGAACTGGTATTGATAACATTATAGTAGTCATATAGAACTGGTATTGATAACATTATAGTAGTCATATAGAACTGGTATTGATAACATTATAGTAGTCATATAGAACTGGTATTGATAACATTATAGTAGTCATATAGAACTGGTATTGATAACATTATAGTAGTCATATAGAACTGGTATTGATAACATTATGCTGAGTAGTCATATAGAACTGGTATTGATAACATTATAGTAGTCATATAGAACTGGTATTGATAACATTATAGTAGTCATATAGAACTGGTATTGATAACATTATAGTAGTCATATAGAACTGGTATTGATAACATTATGCTGAGTAGTCATATAGAACTGGTATTGATAACATTATGCTGAGTAGTCATATAGAACTGGTATTGATAACATTATAGTAGTCATATAGAACTGGTATTGATAACATTATAGTAGTCATATAGAACTGGTATTGATAACATTATAGTAGTCATATAGAACTGGTATTGATAACATTATAGTAGTCATATAGAACTGGTATTGATAACATTATAGTAGTCATATAGAACTGGTATTGATAACATTATAGTAGTCATATAGAACTGGTATTGATAACATTATGCTGAGTAGTCATATAGAACTGGTATTGATAACATTATAGTAGTCATATAGAACTGGTATTGATAACATTATAGTAGTCATATAGAACTGGTATTGATAACATTATAGTAGTCATATAGAACTGGTATTGATAACATTATAGTAGTCATATAGAACTGGTATTGATAACATTATGCTGAGTAGTCATATAGAACTGGTATTGATAACATTATAGTAGTCATATAGAACTGGTATTGATAACATTATAGTAGTCATATAGAACTGGTATTGATAACATTATAGTAGTCATATAGAACTGGTATTGATAACATTATGCTGAGTAGTCATATAGAACTGGTATTGATAACATTATGCTGAGTAGTCATATAGAACTGGTATTGATAACATTATAGTAGTCATATAGAACTGGTATTGATAACATTATAGTAGTCATATAGAACTGGTATTGATAACATTATGCTGAGTAGTCATATAGAACTGGTATTGATAACATTATGCTGAGTAGTCATATAGAACTGGTATTGATAACATTATAGTAGTCATATAGAACTGGTATTGATAACATTATAGTAGTCATATAGAACTGGTATTGATAACATTATAGTAGTCATATAGAACTGGTATTGATAACATTATGCTGAGTAGTCATATAGAACTGGTATTGATAACATTATAGTAGTCATATAGAACTGGTATTGATAACATTATAGTAGTCATATAGAACTGGTATTGATAACATTATAGTAGTCATATAGAACTGGTATTGATAACATTATAGTAGTCATATAGAACTGGTATTGATAACATTATGCTGAGTAGTCATATAGAACTGGTATTGATAACATTATGCTGAGTAGTCATATAGAACTGGTATTGATAACATTATGCTGAGTAGTCATATAGAACTGGTATTGATAACATTATGCTGAGTAGTCATATAGAACTGGTATTGATAACATTATGCTGAGTAGTCATATAGAACTGGTATTGATAACATTATAGTAGTCATATAGAACTGGTATTGATAACATTATGCTGAGTAGTCATATAGAACTGGTATTGATAACATTATGCTGAGTAGTCATATAGAACCGGTATTGATAACATTATAGTAGTCATATAGAACTGGGCTTTTTGGGCTGGGCATTGAGCTTTGCAGTCCAGCTGCAATGGAGAGGCGGTGCAGTTAGGGGGGGAGAGGCTGCCTTTTGGTGCAGAAAGGGTGTGGACTAAAGAGGGTTAAGTGCAGTCTGAGAGGGTGTGTAGAGGGAGATTTTTAGTGCAGACAGGGAGTGTACTAAAGAGGAGTTTAGTGCAGACAGGGAGTGTACTAGTGAGGGGTTTAGTGCAGATCTAGAGAGGCCTTAGTTCAGACAGGATGGACTAGACTGAAGCCGTAGTTCAGACAGGATGGACTAGACTGAAGCCGTAGTTCAGACAGGATGGACTAGACTGAAGCCGTAGTTCAGACAGGATGGACTAGACTGAAGCCATAGTTCAGACAGGATGGACTAGACTGAAGCCGTAGTTCAGACAGGATGGACTAGACTGAAACCTTAATTCAGACAGGGTGGACTAGACTGAAGCCGTAGTTCAGACAGGATGGACTAAACTGAAGCCGTAGTTCAGACAGGATGGACTAGACTGAAGCCGTAGTTCAGACAGGATGGACTAGACTGAAGCCGTAGTTCAGACAGGATGGACTACACTGAAGCCGTAGTTCAGACAGGATGGACTACACTGAAGCCGTAGTTCAGACAGGATGGACTAGACTGAAGCCGTAGTTCAGACAGGATGGACTAGACTGAAGCCGTAGTTCAGACAGGATGGGCTAGACTGAAGCCGTAGTTCAGACAGGATGGACTAGACTGAAGCCGTAGTTCAGACAGGGTGGACTAGACTGAAGCCGTTGTTCAGACAGGGTGGACTAGACTGAAGCCGTAGTTCAGACAGGATGTCCTAGACTGAAGCCGTAGTTCAGACAGGATGGACTACACTGAAGCCGTAGTTCAGACAGGATGGACTAGACTGAAACCTTAATTCAGACAGGGTGGACTAGACTGAAGCCGTAGTTCAGACAGGATGGACTAGACTGAAGCCGTAGTTCAGACAGGATGGATCTAGACTGAAGCCGTAGTTCAGACAGGATGGACTAGACTGAAGCCGTAGTTCAGACAGGATGGACTAGACTGAAGCCGTAGTTCAGACAGGATGGACTAGACTGAAGCCGTAGTTCAGACAGGGTGGACTAGACTGAAGCCGTAGTTCAGACAGGATGGACTAGACTGATATCGTAGTTCAGACAGGATGGACTAGACTGAAGCCGTAGTTCAGACAGGATGGACTAGACTGAAGCCGTAGTTCAGACAGGGTGGACTAGACTGAAGCCGTAGTTCAGACAGGATGGACTAGACTGAAGCCGTAGTTCAGACAGGGTGGACTAGACTGAAGCCGTAGTTCAGACAGGATGGATTAGACTGAAGCCGTAGTTCAGACAGGATGTCCTAGACTGAAGCCGTAGTTCAGACAGGATGGACTAGACTGAAGCCGTAGTTCAGACAGGGAGTGACGTGAGAGAGGAGCAGGAAGAGAGGAGTTGAGCTGTCACCATGGCAGCAGCCTTGTCAACATGAACTGATCCCTCCCCTCCCTGCTTCCTCCTTTCTCTCGCTGCGTCCCAAATGGAACCCTCCCTTCCATCAGTGTCTTAGATACTCCCTGCTTCCTCCTTTCTCTCGCTGCGTCCCAAATGGAACCCTCCCTTCCATCAGTGTCTTAGATACTCCCTGCTTCCTCCTTTCTCTCGCTGCGTCCCAAATGGAACCCTCCGTTCCATCAGTGTCTTAGATACTCCCTGATTCCTCCTTTCTCTCCTTGCGTCCCAAATGGAACTCTCCCTTCCATCAGTGTCTTAGATACTCCCTGCTTCCTCCTTTCTCTCGCTGCGTCCCAAATGGAACCCTCCCTTCCATCAGTGTCTTAGATACTCCCTGATTCCTCCTTTCTCTCGCTGCGTCCCAAATGGAACCCTCCCTTCCATCAGTGTCTTAGATACTCCCTGCTTCCTCCTTTCTCTCCCTGCGTCCCAAATGGAACCCTTATCCCTACATGGTGCCCGGCTCTGGTCAAAAGTTAAGCACTTCATAGGGAATATGGTGCCATTTGGGATGTAGACTCTTATCTATCTGATCCAATCCTGACCTGAGATACCGCATGCCCACTTCTCAAACTTCATCAATCATGCATTGAAGTCAGTGGGAGGGAGATTATTTGGGTGGATATTAAAGGTCCAATGAAGCCGTTTTTATCTCAATATCAAATCATTTCTGGGTAACAATGAAGAACCTTACTGTGATTGACTTCAATTAAAATGGTCAAAAAGAAACTAAAATAACTTCTTAGCAAAGAGACATTTCTCAAGCAAGAATTTTACTAGGACTGTCTGGGAGTGGTCTAAGTGGGGAGGGGAAAACTGAAAATGAGCTGTTATTGGCAGAGAGGTTTGGAACTCTCTTTCTTATTGGTCTATTAACTAATTTACCTCATGGTGATGTCACCACGGAAGGCTAATTCTCCATCCCACCAAAACAGGCTGGCATTTCAGGTGGTCTTTTCAAACAGCTCTAACACTAAAAGGGCATTATTAACATAACTTTCACAGTTTCACAGTATTATCCCAACCTTATAGTGTGGAAATGTATACACATTGTCTGTTAGTAGCAGTGTGGTAGGAGGTGTGATTTGGGTGGATATTCAAGTTGTTCTCTGTCAGTAGCAGTGTGGTAGGAGATGTGATTGGAAGCGCAGTAGTAAGCATCATGCATGTTCACCGCTCTAGAAACATCCGCTGCAATAACCCCCACCCCAGGACAGAGAATACTGCAATGCAGTGAGGAACCTCTAGTATAGAAATGTAGACCCCTATTGAATTGGGTTGGTTAGGCTTTCTATTTTCAGTTATCTATTTACCAGGTATTTACATCAGTATTACATGGTAATATTAAAATGACATGACAATTACTCTGTTACCATTTTCTATTGTGTAGTCTTCCATTTTATTTCATAAAGCACAATTTCCCCATAAATACCTGTCAAATATCAGACAGGGCTGTACAGTGCGGTATTACCAGCAGGTATACGATAAAGCGTCACACACATTTTGAAGATTTACTGTATAAAGGAGAGGGTTATTGATAACAGGATAAAAGACACGTGACCAATGACAGGAGAAGGAGCCAGCCAGGCTGATAACAAGCCAATGACAGGAGAAGGAGCCAGCCAGGCTGATAACAAGCCAATGACAGGAGAAGGAGCCAGCCAGGCTGATAACAAGCAAATGACAGGAAGTTGAGCCAGCCAGGCTGATAACAAGCCAATGACAGGAAGTTGAGCCAGCCAGGCTGATAACAAGCCAATGACAGGAAGTTGAGCCAGCCAGGCTAATAACAAGCCAATGACAGGAGGTTGAGCTAGCCAGGCTGATAACAAGCCAATGACAGGAGAGGACCCATCTGTCTCACAAGCTGCCTTTCAGCCTGCGCCCCTCCTGAGAGTGGATTCATCCTGTGTTCTATTGCCCAGTGACAGCTCATGATTTTAACGTTCAGTATGATGATTTTAGGACACAGTATCTTCCATTTTGGATTGGTTGTGGTGTCCTGTTTTGAGTGTTTTGGAATAGATTAGGTGATGAACAAATATCTGATAGTTTGGTTACTCAATATGCCAGATATCCATCACAACAGTGTTCAAGACATAGACTAATCACTAACTTCTCTCTCTTCCTCTCACAGATATCGAGCAGGAGAAGAAAGCTGAAGGAGGCTCCAAATGAAACGCCATGTTTCCTCTCCTCCAGTCGTCGTTCTCTCTTCTCCTCCTTTTAAGAAATATGTCTATCATCTCTGCTTCTGCTTCTTTGCGTTTCACCATGTTAATTAATCACAATGGCATTGACTGTGATGCTGTGGGCTTAGGGGTGCATGATTAGTAAAGGGAAGGGCAGTACGATTTTAACCATCAATGTTTTGAATTATGCTTTTTCATGCAGTCTTGGTTGGAAAGCTGGATAAGACATGGTGTTTGTTGAAAAAAAGGAAGAGCTGAGCATGTTGTGTTTGTGTCAATGACATATAATAGTGTCACCATCAACAGTTAACTGTTAACTATGCCCAATGTTCTGCCTGTACACAGTGCCATTCTGGATAAGTTCTGTAACAATAACATGAGAGAAGATATTTTTGTTTTAGTAAAATGAGTGTTGTAGTCTTGTCTTATTTTTTGGGACTTAAGCAATAAGATAAGTGTAATCTTGTGATGTTTTTGTTTATTATATTGAGTATACAATCCTATTAAGAAGATTTTTTTAAATGACGTATGAGTGATTATTAGCTAGTTTTATTTACTGGCAGAGCTAATTCAGGACAGGTTGAAGTGTAATCTGAGGCAGATACCAACCAATGACTGTGAATGACATATGAATGGACAAAGCCATTGATCGCGTGACACCATTCGTTCCTATGTGAAGAATCAATAGCGCATTGAAGCCAAATGAAGTCTGTTAAGATGGCGTCTCATGGAGACCTAATATGCGCAGTTTGAGCTAGTCCAGGAAGTGACTTTGCAGGATAGCCCCTTCTCATTGAGTAACTCAAGTTGAAGGCCGACCGGGGTACTGCAGATTGTCATTAGTAACTAAATTATCCGTGTAACTTGTTCTGTGTCCAATTTTTAAATAATCAGTTCAAGGACATACATCTGGTGTATTAGAAGCAATTATTTGGACCATGATTGTCTTCTAAACATGATTTCATTTGCATAAAGATTGACCACGAAAATGGACATTTTTCCATTCACTATAATCATGGGGCATCCTGTTTTCTGTAAACGATGCCCGCAGTACCACAGTCAGCCTTGAACTCCCATGGCTTCAATGAGAAAGGCCTGTCGTTCTCCCCTGATACAGTACCACAGTCAGCCATAAAATGAAAATATTTCCATTTCATTGTGTGCTACACAGGTATTGCAACACATTTTTCTTATCAGTCTCAACCAAGTGTACCGTAGCTGTGGATGTTACTGGAAGGTGCTGGTGTTGCACAACAACCAGCTGTGGATGCCAACTGATGCCTCCAACTCTAACTACAAACTCTTGCAAATCTGAGGAGTCAAACACGAAACACCCTTTATTATGATCCAACTATTACACCTTCAAAACAACTGTTACCAGGAGATGTTTCCATAGGAACAGCATTGCAGTACAACACAGGGCTGTTGCATATTCAGAGCTGTACAACACTTAGCTGGGTGTTTCCCTTGGATATTGAAATGCAGGCACTACCAAGGTTTTTTTTCCCACAAGTTCTGTATTGCTTGTGTTGTGTTTCACTTTGATGGTGTAGTGCCAGTCTCTGTCCCAAATTGCACCCTATTCCCTATATAGTGCACTCCTTTTGACCAGAGGCTAGCACTATGAGCCAAGGTCAAAAGTAGTGCACTACAAAAGGAATAGCATGCCATTTGGGACATATCCATACTCCTCCCTCTGCCTCTGCAACAGGACCCAGCATGCCAACAGAGAGGTGTGGTTTAGGTTCATAAAACAATAGAATGTACAATCAGTCCTGTACAAGTTATGATCAGGGTTGGGTAGGTTACTTTCTAAATGTTTCTTAACCTTTATTTAACTAGGCAAGTCAGTTAAGAACAAATTCTTACAATAATGGCCAAGAAATAGTGGATTCACTGCCTTGTTCAGGGGTAGAACAACAGATTTTTAACTTGTCAACTCAGGGATTTGATCTAGCAACCTTTCAGTTACTGGCCCAACGCTCTAATCGCTAGGCTACCTGCCACCCCAGGTAGCTGTTACAGTTACTAGTTACTTGTCCAAAATTGTAATCAGTAACGTAACTTTTGGATTATGTAATCTGATCACATTCAGTTACTTTTAGATTACTTTCCCTTTAAGAGTCATTAGAAGAAGATACAAATGTATGTTACCAATTGAATTACATCTATTACAGGATAAATCAATGTTAAAGTTTACATAGCTGGCCATATATGGATGTTAAATTTAACTTTATGGGTTGGTTATATAGGCTTCTTCTAACCCATCGTTTCTACTACATATAATAATACAATAAAATTATATCTTTACATTAATATATATAATAAGTCCAAAAATGGATGTAGCAACTACAGATTGCCCCTTTAAGTCTATCAGAAGTGTGCAAGTCTGAGCATGTGTCCATTAGGCCTATGGAATTATTTTATCAGCATGAATTAGATTGAGCAATAAAAGCCTCACTTGTATTCCATAGGCTGGGATCCGCACTATGCAGCTGTTGCAAGAGCGCATTTTCCACTGGCTGTCCACTGGTTTAAAAAACAATGATTGATAGGTAGCTTAAACTTCTTGAATTAAACCCATTATTGGGTTCAAATCAAATTGTATTTGTCACATGCGCCGAATACAACAGGTGTAGTAGACCTTATAGTGAAATGCTTACAAGCCCTTAACCAACAATGATTTAATTAAGAAGTTAAGAAAAATGGGTGTTAATTAAAGAAATTGAAAATGAAAAATAAAAGTAACAAATAATTAAACAGCAGCAGTAAAATAACAATAGCAATTTGTACATGTAGGTAGAGTTAAAGGGACTATGCATAGATAATAAACAGAGTAGCTGCAGTGTAAAGGAGGGGTCTGGGTAGCCCTTTGATTAACAAATACACATTTCTATTTGGAAACAGCCATCCACAACAACCACAATACGTAAGACACAAATAGCTAAATGAGAGAGCAGCAGTTTGATTTACTTCAGTGTGCTCTGTAGATATCAATAATAAGTGATATCCGTATCGCCGTAGACTACACCACTATGGACTGCTGTCATCCTTACCTCCAAGAGTTTATTCAAATCGGATAATCTTTGGATGCCGACAGCAGTCGTACCATTGGAAGACATAACTTGGACTGTAGCCTACAAAAGCCTATTCCTGCTCTTTTCCCGCGATCCATCAAAAACACATTTGTTGTGTCATCATAGTGGTCTATGATGTGGTCAGACTCGCTCAGGTGGAACAAACGTAAATTTGCGCCTTTTTTCAATTATGATTTGAACTGTCATTGAGAAAACAGAGAAGTGTCTAAATATTTTTTTCCGCAAACATCCTTTCTGAATTTAAAAGTAATCCTCAAAGTAATCATCTAGTTTTTCAAAAGTATCTTTAATCTGATTACAACATTTTTGTTGGTAACATAACAGATTACAGATACAGTTGTTATAGTTGAGAAAGGAAGGAATCATGTCAGGAGATTTAAAACAACTGCATTCCACAATTGATCATGGATCATGCCTCCACGTCTTCCACAGCTCTCCTATTGTGAAAGTGCACATACAGTGCCTTAAAAAGATTTCACATCCCTTGACTTTATCCAAATGTTGTTGTGTTGCAGCCTGAATTTAAAATAGATTCAATTGAGATGTTGTATCACTGGCCTACACACTATACTCCATAATGTCAAAGTGCAATTACATTGTTACAAATGAATTAAAAATGAAAAGCTGAAATGTCGAGTCAATAAGTACTCAACCCCTTTGTTATGCCAAGCCTAAATAAGTTCAGGAGGAAATATTTGCACAACAAGTGAGATAATAACTTGCATGGACTCACTCTGTGTGCAATATTAGTGTTTAACATGATTTTTTTTAACCTTATCTCTGTACCCCACACATACAATTATCTATAAGGTCCCTCAGTCCAGCAGTGAATTTCGAACACAAATTCAACTACAAAGACAAGGGAGGTTTTCCAATGCCTTACAAAGAAGGATGCATATTGGTAGATGGGTAAACAAAAAATAATTCACACATTGACTATCCCTTTGAGGATAGTGACGTTATTAATTACACTGTGGATGGTGTACCACTACAAAGATACAGACATCCTTCCTAACTGTTGCCTGAGAGGAAGGAAACAGCTCAGGGATTTTACCATGATGCCAATGGTGACTTTAAAACAATTACAGAGTTTAATGGCTGTGACAGGACAAAACTGAGGAGTAACTAGAAAGTTGTAGTTACTCCACAATACTAACCTAATTGAAAGAGTAAAAAGAAGGAAGCCTGTACAGAATACAAATATTAAAAAACATGCAATAAGGCACTAAAGTTAAACTGCAAAAAATGTGGCAACGAAATTAACTTTATGTCCTGAATACAAAGCGTTATGTTTGGGGCAAATCCAATACAACACATCACTGAGTACCACTCTTCATATTTTCAAGCATGGTGGTGGCTGCATCATGTTATGGGTATGCTTGTCATCGGCGATGACAAAGGAGTTGTTTAGGATAAAAAGACATGGAAAAGAGTTAAGCACAGGCAAAATTCTAGAGAAAAACCTGTTTCAGTCTGCTTTCCAACAGACACTGGGAGACAACCCCTTTTAGCAGGACCATAGCCTAAAACACAAGGTCAAATATACACTGGAGTTGCTTACCAAGATGACATTGGATGTTCCCGAGTGGCCTATTTACAGTTTTGAATTAAATTGTCTTTAAAATCTATGGCAATACTTGAAAATGGCTGTCTAGCAATGATCAACAACCAACTTGACAGAGCTTGAAGATTTTTTTTAAAGAATAATATGCAAATATTGTACAATCCAGGTGTGCAAAGCTCTTGGAGATTTACCCAGAGACACTCACAGCTGTAATCACTGCCAAAGGTGATTCTAACATGTATTTACTCAGCGGTGTGAATACTTATGGAAATTAGATATTTCTGTATTTTATGATCCCATATTTATGGGGGTTATCTAGCCACAGTAAGACTTTTTTCTTTACTTTTGAACAGAAAAGTCCCCCCTCTCATCTTTACTTTGAATCCAGACCATAACAGCTCACACAGTGAAGAATAGGGTGGTGTACAGACACAGTAACATGTGCTGAAGCCTACTTGTTAGTACATGTTCCCGAACCAGCAGAGTTACTATCAAACTAACACTCACAGGTTTCACCCTCTCTCTCTGCCTTCACTTTGGGAACCCAACCCAGTATTCTTCCAATAGATCAACATCAGGTCTCTGCCCAGGGCTTGTTTCTGGTTGTAGGCTACTAACTCGTATAGCTCTATTATCTACAGGTACAATTCAATAAGTGAAGCATGTTTATTACCATGAGAATCACCGTTGCAACAGAAGTAAGGGTTCTGCAGAACTTGAGCAATGATGGTATGTGTGGGTCTTGGCACAGATAAAGAGAGGTGTTGCATCACAATACTACAGAGGAGTTATTTTCTTCAGTTGGTTTATGTACCCCTTTCACAGCTCATGTAGTTTGTTATGTTAGAGACAGGTTATTTGGATAATTATAAGTATTGTGGATTAGATGTCTTGGAATGTTTGGTGTTGTACTAGGTATGTTATTTACTCTCATGTTGACAGACACTTTTGTGGCTAAAGAGTGTATAGTACTGATGACAGGGCTGCGTTTAGTACGCCAGAAAGGAAACTCTACTGTACTGAATGACCAGTCGAAAAACGCTGTAATTATGGTGGCTCAGAAGGCGATTACTCTATAGTGTGCTGCAAGTGTTTTGCAATTTGAAATAGTCACACCCAGAGCAATGTGTTTATTTATTTATTCTAAATACATGGCTCTGGTCATGGCCATACCACACCCACCAAACGGGAGCAAACGTACCTCAAATGCTGTTGAAGAACGGTTCTCATCGTTTTGGGGAAACGTGTCGTTTCATTTCAAATCGTCACGCAACGTAGAAAAACGTTAAAGCGAACTCGACGCACCTCAGCTGTGACAATGGATGAGTTTTTCTTTCCCCTTTTATTTGGCGACATCTAGCGCATGAGAAGAGAACGACAGGTAATACCTGAAGTCGCCTGTAGGTGGCACCAAATATCGTGTTAATGTCAGGTAGGGGGCGGGACCAATGCTCTGATTGGGTCAACTCGAGTCCCTCAAAGCTGGCAAAACATAGCTGCTTAGTTAGCTATCTTTACTAACTAGCCAGTTACAGGCTAACAGGGACATGGCTTAGCGTGGTTCGAGCCATTACATCGATAATCATATAGCTATATTGTTATTACATACATCTTATTTACTTAGAAAAAAAAATGTATTCCTTGTAAACGTACTTGATTAACGCAAACTCGTGCGTTGGATTTATCAGGCTAATTCGAGCATTTCTTGACAACACGGCTCATCTCAACCGGTGAAGCAAAGGTAGGTTTGTTATGTTTAGCTAGCGCTTTAGCTTGGTGGCTGGCTAATCAACAGTTATCTTGGAAATGCATCGATGTAACAAATGATCTATTGGCTTTCATTGATAAATTATATAAATGCATGTGCTTTAACGTGAATTATATCTAATTAGCTAGCAACAAATGGCAACTAGACGCTGCACTTATCTTTAGCTGCAAATGTTGGCGGCATTCAGTGAAACTGAATGTGAGTGGGGGGAGATGCGGTTTGTGCCCGCTGTTGCTAGTCTACAATTTGTCAGCCTTCGTAGCTTCGGCCGTTATTTCTTTATTCATCATGGCAGCGTTATTAATTATAAACATGGGAGTTTGTTAGTTGATGTAGTCAGAAAATATATTCAACTGCCGTCTATGGCTTTTATTGGCATGTAAACGTAACAAAGTAACTAGCTATGATCAAATTGATTAGTTATCCCACCACGATGAGCTTGCAGTTTGGGTGTTTGTTCGGATGATTGTTAATCTCGAAACAGGGGTTTGAATGGTTTGTTCCTTACGCGAGCTGCTGATCGAAACATTCGATTATCTTCCCCTAGCAGAACAGGACCAACATGGTAGTTCCGGACAGCGCCGGTGAGGTCCAACCGGCAGGCAATGACTGTACCGGGGGTCTCATGAAGGCGTCCCAGCCGAGCTACGAGGAGGAGCAGGAGCTAGCAGGGGTGGAGCTGGAAGAGGTACGTAAGCTCCAGGAGCTCATTCGAAGACTCGAGGTCCAGAATCAAACACTCCGCAACAGGGGAGGCAGTAAGAATCTACATCTCAGAGGAGCGACCACCACAAACAGTAACCTCACAACCAGTAGCAACATCAATGAGAGAATCTCTTCCAGCGAAGAGGTGACCAACACCAACTCTCCTCTCAGGTTGGGGAGCAGTGGAAGTTGTGGAACGGAACTAGGCAGCAGCAGTGACTTGGAGCTGTCCCCTCCTCAGGACAGTAGTAGCAGTGAGGATATGTCCCCTCTACCTGCAGCTAACCGGATAGAGGATGCGGATGGTGGACTGTGTGCAGGCTTTCTGACCCTGCCCTGCGGGAACGGACCAGGACCGGCGCAGACCCAGGGGCTAAGCCCAACCCCAGAGAGTCCCTCTCTGGACAGCTATGAGTCTGAGACTCTGGCCGAGAGCGACTCAGGAGTTGACCAGTTGGCCCTGGATGAGGTTGATGTTCTGGACCTATGGGAGGACCTTGCAGAGGTGGATGACGAGGACAGCTGGTAGGTACCATGGGGATAGGAGCGAGACAAAGGAAGCATCTGAAATTCCAACCTATTTCCTATATAGCTAATGCAGTACTTTAAACTGGGGCCTGCATAAGGCTCTGCTCAAAAGGAGTGCACTATATAGGGAATAGAGTGCCATTTCAGATTCAGTCAAATATCCTCTGCACACTGTTTGGAAGGTCTCCTACCTTTTATTTTCTATGCTCCGATCATAAAGGGTCTTAGTCAGCTTTTTAGTCTACGGTCCCTTCCTTATCTGCTGTGTATCTGCAGATTCTGCTCTGTTCAGATGAAAGTTATTCCCAGTAGACACTAGACATGTATTCTGATCACTGCAGATGAAGGAGAGGAACACATGTAGACGTATCTTCACTAGTCTGCAGCCCCACATGTTGGAGGGGAGACATCTGTTTACCACTGTCTCCAGGGGTCAGCGTGATGTCATACTGTGTGTGGGATGAGTTTGTGTTCACACTCAGGATGGTGGAAGGCCCTATAGCCAGATGAGTCATTATGTTACTGTTCTGTTGAACCTTTCACTCTCATAAGTATAGGGACTATGACTGCGACCTTTAGTCATACCAATGTCCCAAATAGCACCCTATTCCCGTTATAGTGCACTACTTTTGACCAGGGCCCTAGTGCACTATGTAGGGAATAAGGTACTGTTTGGGACGTGACCCTAGGTTGGAGGTGGGTCTCTGCTGTGGGCAGTTGGCCTGGTTTCCGTGATACGCAACAACCAGAGGAGAACATGCAGAAAAATACATGCAGATTTGATGCAGCTGGGCTAGTAGGCCTTTAGATGGAAATATCTGAGCGCTGCTTCTGCCTTGGAAATGCTCGGCTTTGTGGGCTGTATAAAATGGGCACTGACAGGCAGTGCCTCTGATCACTGAATCTATGTGACTGGGAGAGAGAGGCTGGGTAGTGACTGAAATGGACAGAGAGGGGGAGTGCCTTGCTCTAGAGGGAGAGGGGCCACTGTTGTCGCTGGGCGAGGGGCAGCCAGCCAACGCGTTTTACTCTGGGCACTGTGTGTGCGCTCAGCAGCAGTAGTGATTTTCTCCTCTGACATGAATACCCAGAGAGGGAGGAGGAGGCTTGAGCGCAGAGCCAGAACTAGTGCAGCACAGCTGGGCCTCTCAACGGCCGAGGAGACATGGGTCCTATTCACTAGGCACCCAACTGAATAAAACGGACTGAAACTTGTCCAATAAGAAAGGCACTTGTTTTCCATTTTTAAAGCATTTTGCTATGGTGGGCCCTAACACATACAGCCTTTGGGCCCTAACACATACAGCCTTTGGGCCCTAACACATACAGCCTTTGGGCCCTAACACATACAGCCTTTGGGCCCTAACACATACAGCCTTAATAAAATACATACATTTAGTCTCAAATAAATAATAAAACATGTTCAATTTGGTTTAAATAATGCATAAACACAGTGTTGGAGAAGAAAGTAAAAGTGCAATATGTGCCATGTAAGAAAGCTAATGTTTAAGTGCCTTGCTCAGAACATGAGAACATATGAAAGCTGGTGGTTCCTTTTAACATGAGTCTTCAATATTCCCAGTTTAGAAGTTTTAGGTTGTAGTTATTATAGGACTATTTCTCTCGATACTATTTGTATTTCATAGACCTTTGACTATTAAATGATCTTATAGGCACTATTATATTGCCAGCCTAATCTCGGAAGTTGATAGGCTTAAAGTCATAAACAGCACTGTGCTTCAAGCATTGCGAAAAGCTGCTGGCAAACGGAGGAAAGTGCGGTTTGAATGAATGCTTACGAGCCTGCTGCTGCTGCCTACCACCGACCGCTCAGTAAGACTGCTCTATCTAATAAAATGTATTTATAAAGCCCTTCTTAAATCAGCTGAGAGAGAGAGAGAGAGAGAGAGAGAGAGAGAGAGAGAGAGAGAGAGAGAGAGAGAGAGAGAGAGAGAGAGAGAGAGAGAGAGAGAGAGAGAGAGAGAGAGAGAGAGAGAGAGAGAGAGAGAGAGAGAGAGAGAGAGAGAGAGAGAGAGAGAGAGAGAGAGAGAGAGAGAGAGAGAGAGAGAGAGAGAGAGAGAGAGAGAGAGAGAGAGAGAGAGAGAGAGAGAGAGAGAGAGAGAGAGAGAGAGAGAGAGAGAGAGAGAGAGAGAGAGAGTAAACAATAAACAACAAATACAAGCATTGGGTCATTAATATGGTCCGAAAACATAAAGTTTATTCTTTCAGTAAAATACATAACCGTTCTGTATTTTATCGAATGGGTGGCAACCCTAAATATTGATGTTACATTGCACAACCTTCAATGTTATGTCATAATTAAGTAAAATTCTGGCAAATTAATTACGGTCTTTGTTCGGAAGAAATGGTCTTCACACAGTTCGCAACGAGCCAGGCGGTATCGAGCAGCTGCATATACCCTGACTCTGCTTGTACTGAACGCAAGAGAAGTGACACCATTTCAGGCACCGCCATTGATTATGTGCAATGCAGGACAAGCTAGTTAAACTAGTAATATCATCAACCATGTGTAGTTAACTAGTGATTATGATTGATTGATTGTTTTTTATAAGATAAGTTTAATGCTAGCTAGCAACTTACCATGGCTCCTTGCTGCCTGCACTCGTGTAACAGGTGGTCAGCCTACCACCCAGTCTCCTCGTGGATTGCAATATAATCGGCATCCAAATATGACGATTACCGATTTTGTTATGAAAACTGGAAATCGGCCCTATTTAACCGGTCGACCTCTAGCCCTAATACATACAGCCATAGGTAGTCCAATAGCATGACTTGACTTATTGCTTCATACTTGGCAAAGTTCAAAAGAGTGTGTGTGTGTGTGACGAACCAAGGCTGCAGCATTTTCCACAGCCAGAGAAGTGGAAACAAGGCATTAGTGGTCCTTTGTTTATCCCACATGATTATAATTTTTTTAACTTTTATTTAACTAGGCAAATCAGTTAAGAACAAATTCTTATTTACAATGACTGCCACACCCGGATGATGCTGGGCCTATTGCGCGCCGCCCTATGGGACTCCCAATCACGGCCAGATGTGATACAACCTGGATATGAACCATGGTGTCTGTAGTGACACCTCAAGCACTGAGATGCAGAGCCTTAGACCGCTGAACCAGGATGTCTGTAGTGACACCTCTAACACTGAGATGGAGAGCCTTAGACCGCTGAACCAGGATGTCTGTAGTGACACCTCTAACACTGAGATGCAGAGCCTTAGACCGCTGAACCAGGATGTCTGTAGTGACACCTCTAACACTGAGATGCAGAGCCTTAGACCGCTGAACCAGGATGTCTGTAGTGACGCCTCTAGCACTGAGATGCAGAGCCTTAGACCGCTGAACCAGGGTCTGTAGTGACACCTCTAGCACTGAGATGCAGAGCCTTAGACCGCTGAACCAGGGTGTCTGTAGTGACACCTCTAGCACTGAGATGGAGAGCCTTAGACCGCTGAACCAGGGTCTGTAGTGACACCTCTAGCACTGAGATGGAGAGCCTTAGACCGCTGAACCAGGATGTCTGTAGTGACACCTCTAGCACTGAGATGGAGAGCCTTAGACTGCTGAACCAGGCGGGAGCCCATGTATGGTCATAGTGCAGTCGCTGCTCGGGGCTTCTACTACTGCTGGCCCAGTCGCTGCGCGGGGCTTCTACTACTGCTGGCCCAGTCGCTGCTCGGGGCTTCTACTACTGCTGGCCCAGTCGCTGCTCGGGGGCTTCTACTACTGCTGGCCCAGTCGCTGCTCGGGGGCTTCTACTACTGCTGGCCCAGTCGCTGCTCGGGGGCTTCTACTACTGCTGGCCCAGTCGCTGCTCGGGGGCTTCTACTACTGCTGGCCCAGTCGCTGCTCGGGGGCTTCTACTACTGCTGGCCCAGTCGCTGCTCGGGGGCTTCTGCTACTGCTGGCCCAGTCGCTGCTCGGGGCTTCTGCTACTGCTGGCCCAGTCGCTGCTCGGGGGCTTCTGCTACTGCTGGCCCAGTCGCTGCTCGGGGGCTTCTGCTACTGCTGGCCCAGTCGCTGCTCGGGGGCTTCTGCTACTGCTGGCCCAGTCGCTGCTCGGGGGCTTCTGCTACTGCTGGCCCAGTCGCTGCTCGGGGGCTTCTGCTACTGCTGGCCCAGTCGCTGCTCGGGGGCTTCTGCTACTGCTGGCCCAGTCGCTGCTCGGGGGCTTCTGCTACTGCTGGCCCAGTCGCTGCTCGGGGGCTTCTGCTACTGCTGGCCCAGTCGCTGCTCGGGGCTTCTACTACTGCTGGCCCAGTCGCTGCTCGGGGATTCTACTAGAGGTCAGCCGATTAATCGGAATGGCCGATTTTTAATTAGGGCCGATTTCAAGTTTTCATAACAATCGGAAATCGTTATTTTTGGACGCCGATTTGGCTGATTTAATAAAAAATAAACATTTTACACCTTTATATTTAACTAGGCAAGTCAGTTAAGAACACATTCTTATTTTCAATGATGGCCTAGGAATGGTGGGTTAACTGCCTTGTTCAGGGGCAGAACGACATATTTTTACCTTGTCAGCTCGGGGATTCAATCTTGCAACCTTACGGTTAACTAGTCCAACGCTCTAACCACCTGCTTTACATTGCACTCCATGAGGAGCCAGCCTGTTACGCGAATGCAGTAAGAAGCCAAGGTAAGTTGCTAGCTAGCATTAAACTTATCTTATAAAAAACAATCAATCAATCATAATCACTAGTTAACTACACATGGTTGATGATATTACTAGTTTATCTAGCCTGTCCTGAGTTGCATATAATCGCTTAGGTACACGTTGCTCCAACCATAAACATCAATGCCTTTCTTAAAATCAATACACAAGTATATATTTTTAAACCTGCATATTTAGCTAAAAGAAATCCAGGTTAGCAGGCAATATTAACCAGGTGAAATTGTCATTTCTCTTGCGTTCATTGCACGCAGAGTCAGGGTATATGCAACAGTTTGGGCCGCCTGGCTCGTTGCGAACTAATTTGCCTGAATTTTACGTAATTATGACATAACATTGAAGGTTGTGCAATGTAACAGGAATATTTAGACTTAGGGATGCCACCCGTTAGATGAAATATGGAACGGTTCCGTATTTCACTGAAAGGAAAAACGTTTTGTTTTCGAGAGAGGTCATTAATATGGTCGAATCCAGAAACTAAGGCTCGTATTTCTGTGTGTTAATAGAGCAGTCTGACTGAGCGGTGGTAGGCAGCAGCAGGCTCGTAAGCATTCATTCAAACAGCACTTTCGTGCGTTTTGCCAGCAGCTCTTCGCTGTGCTTCAAGCATTGCGCTGTTTATGACTTCAAACCTATCAACTCCCAAGATTAGGCTGGTGTAACCGATGTGAAATGGCTAGCTAGTTAGCCGGGTGCGCGCTAATAGCGTTTCAAACGTCACGCGCTCTAACACTTGGAGTAGTTGTTCCCCTTGCTCTGCATGGGTAACGCTGCTTCGAGGGTGGCTGTTGTCGATGTGTTCCTGGTTCGAGCCCAGGTAGGAGCGAGGAGAGGGACGGAAGCTATACTGTTACACTGGCAATACTAAAGTGCCTATAAGAACATCCGATAGTCAAAGGTATATGAAATACAAATCGTATAGAGAGAAATAGTCCTATAATTCCTACAACCTAAAACTTCTTACCTGGGAATATTGAAGACTCATGTTAAAAGGAACCATCAACTTTCATATGTTCTCATCTTCTGAGCAAGGAACTTAAACGTTAGCTTTCTTACATGTGTGGCAAAGAAGGGGGTCGAGTGATAAATGGCAGATATGTGAGGGCAGAACTAATAAACGGGCTCTGCCCGATCACTAAAATGGCCACCCCGATCAGAACTACAGATCACAAAATGGCCGACTGCCAAAACTACAATTCCCAGAAGCAAGGGGAACCCTCAGAGGGTGGAGCTGACCCACAGATAAAAGGTCAAGAAAAACCAGGAAGAGAGAGAGAGGGCGGGAAGGATCTATGAACCATAGAGAAAATCTACATTGGCTGGATTTACCGTGTACGAGCTGGACTGTTTCGGACTTACCTGTTGGCGTTTAGACCTGGACCTACCGAGAACCAGATTTGTGTACCGAACCCTGCTATCCTTGACCTTACCTGCGGCCTGGGTGGACCAGGACCGCGAAACAAACACACAAGTACTGTCATGTTCGAAATAACTTTCATTCTGGGCTGACTTTGGTGACAGTTTCCCACTTAATTTGTGACAAACGCTCCTAACTTTGAAGAGGTTTGCCACACATGGCACATATTGCACTTTTACTTTCATCTCCAACACTTTGTTTTTGCATTATTTAAATCAAATTGAACATGTTTCATTATTTATTTGAGGCTAAATTGATTTTATTGATTCATTATATTAAGTTAAAATAAGTGTTCATTCAGTATTGTTGTAATTGTCATTATTACAAATAAAAAAAATAAAAAAATGGCCTATTTTTTTTTTATTTAATTTTTTTAATCTGTACCGGCTTTTTTTGGTCCTCCAATAATTGGTATCGGCGTTGAAAAATTCTAATCGGTCGACCTCTAGCTTCTACTACTGCTGGCCCAGTCGCTGCTCGGGGCTTCTACTACTGCTGGCCCAGTCGCTGCTCGGGGCTTCTACTACTGCTGGCCCAGTCGCTGCTCGGGGCTTCTACTACTGCTGGCCCAGTCGCTGCTCGGGGCTTCTACTACTGCTGGCCCAGTCGCTGCTCGGGGCTTCTACCACTGCTGGCTCAGTCAGGATTTGCATCATTCAAATGATCATCTAACTCTCTTCAAATGAATGTCAACCCTGTACTGCTTTTGCTGTCTGGTCTGTGCTCTTCTGTTGTACTGCTGTTGCTGTCTAGTCTGGGTTCTTCTGTGGTGTAGGAGGAGCGTGGCTTGTTTACCAGAATTGAATTAACAGGATTGGATTACCTCAAAATGTTTAATGGCAGACTGCTAATTCCAAGTGAATCCGTCTTCATTTAATTTCCCCTCTGTACGCCACAATGTTCATCTGGGCATGAGGCTTGTGTGCGTTTGCCAAGTTCAGGGTGTTTTAAACTATTATGTGTTTGTTTTACCTGTCCCATTTTGTACAGTATTGTCCGATACGAACGGGTACCATATTGTATTCCTGGTAGCTACTTTAGTAGCTGATCTGTGGATTAACAACCCATAGCAGCAAGGCCTTGTTCTCTCTACCACATTATTAACCATTCTGTATGAACCCCAGGTGGTTATCACTACTACAACATTAAATAAATAATCTGCCCAGGCATGGACCCCTAAGCTGCTTTGGGCTGGTGGCTAGGGCTCAGGACTGAGTCCCAAGTGGCACCCTGTTCCCTTTATGATGCACTACTTTTGACACCAGAACCCTATGGTTGTAGTGGACTACATAGGGAATAGGGTGCCATTTAGGCTAGAGGCTGGATGGCTGCTGCTGGGGCCTAAACTTCTGCTTCTAAAAACATTTACTGAGAGGTATGGAGAATTCTAGTAATCTGTGGGGGTTGAGACTGGAAGTAACCCGGCTGTGCAAGGAACAAGCCAAGAAATGGAACACAAGCTAAGGTGAACAAAAGTGTCCAATGTCCATGCATGAGTGCTTTGTTTTGCCTGCAGATGATGGCGTGCCTACCAGTATTTCTATTTAGCTCTATGTATAAATAACAACAACAACAACAACAGGTCCATTTACCAAATGATCTGCCCTTAGTGCCTCTACCCTTCAACTGTAGCTCTGTGTATCAAATGATCTGCCCTTAGTGCCTCTACCCTTCAACTGTAGCTCTGAGTATCAAATGATCTGCCCTTAGTGCCTCTACCCTTCAACTGTAGCTCTGAGTATCAAATGATCTGCCCTTAGTGCCTCTACCCTTCAACTGTAGCTCTGAGTATCAAATGATCTGCCCTTAGTGCCTCTACCCTTCAACTGTAGCTCTGAGTATCAAATGATCTGCCCTTAGTGCCTCTACCCTTCAACTGTAGCTCTGAGTATCAAATGATCTGCCCTTAGTGCCTCTACCCTTCAACTGTAGCTCTGTGTATCAAATGATCTGCCCTTAGTGCCTCTACCCTTCAACTGTAGCTCTGAGTATCAAATGATCTGCCCTTAGTGCCTCTACCCTTCAACTGTAGCTCTGTGTATCAAATGATCTGCCCTTAGTGCCTCTACCCTTCAACTGTAGCTCTGAGTATCAAATGATCTGCCCTTAGTGCCTCTACCCTTCAACTGTAGCTCTGAGTATCAAATGATCTGCCCTTAGTGCCTCTACCCTTCAACTGTAGCTCTGTGTATCAAATGATCTGCCCTTAGTGCCTCTACCCTTCAACTGTAGCTCTGAGTATCAAATGATCTGACTGTTAAACTGGCCTAGGTACCTAGGCCTACTACTTAGCATCGGCCACCGCTGGTCAGCTCTCCAATTACTAGAAAGAAACTGTTCCAGGATCAAGTTGACTGACTACTGAAACATCTGTAGTGAGAGACCTGGATAGCTGCTGTCTTCATTGTTGCTGGTCCCAGTGGGATAGAGGGCTTGTCTTTTGTGTTTGTCCAATGGGAAGATGAGCCCAAGTTGATTACTCAAAAACCAGTTCGCACAGCCAGGCCTCTTTTGTGTGTGTTTTGTGGCTCAAAGCATTCCCCCATGTGACCCGGATCAAACGTCCTAACGAACTTGGCAGTTTGCACTGTACTTTTTTCAAGGAGAGGGACTAAAACACTCACTGCTACTTAGCGTTACTTCACATGTACTCAAACAGTTAAAGCAATGCAAGACGATCGGGCCCAGCGCTGATGTTCAAGACGATCGGGCCCAGCGCTGATGTTCAAGACGATCGGGCCCAGCGCTGATGTTCAAGACGATCGGGCCCAGCGCTGATGTTCAAGACGATCGGGCCCAGCGCTGATGTTCAAGACGATCGGGCCCAGCGCTGATGTTCAAGACGATCGGGCCCAGCGCTGATGTTCAAGACGATCGGGCCCAGCGCTGATGTTCAAGACGATCGGGCCCAGCGCTGATGTCAGTTGAGATCATCACCTTGTGTAGTAGACTAGGCACATTGTCTACAGTAGGCTAGGCGTGCTGTAGATGTGCCTATTTCAGACAACTCATGCAGTAGAAGGTAATGCATAGTGATGGCTGGGAGAGGACAGTACAGTAGAAGGTAATGCATAGTGATGGCCCGGAGAGGACAGTACAGTAGAAGGTAATGCATAGTGATGGCCGGGAGAGGACAGTACAATAGAAGGTAATGCATAGTGATGGCTGGGAGAGGAAAGTACAGTAGAGCCCTCATTAGGAGATGGGGCCATGCACACACCAGTGCTGCTGATATTGCTACTGTGGAAGGAAGAGGTAACACTGCCAGGTATGGGCTGAGCACACACAGCACTGCTGTGGACTGTGGTTATTGCCCGGGAATCTGGGATGGGCTAGAATGGGCAGAACTAAATGGGTTGAGATGGAGTGGTGACCGTCTAGGATTGGATAAAAGGATGGTTTAGCAATGCCTTATGTATGTAACAAAGACATGCTGCTGTATGTTGAAACAAGTCTATTTCTAGTAGTAGGTGATTAGTGGTATGAAGGATAACGAGTTTGTGTGTGGTTGTTCCACCAATGCGTAAGACTAGAAGACAGGCCTCCTGCAAACATTCCCACACAGGACAAGTTATTAAATGCGGAACTCGCATGCCAGAGAACCATTTAATGCTGTGTTCTTATCCCGCTGTTCGCTTGAGTGCAGGCAGGCTGGATGAACAGGCTTTGATGCTTTGCAAAATGTAAATCGCCTGTTTCTGTCCCTCCCTCTTGCTGTCTCGCTTTCTCCATCCACCACCTCCTTTCTCATCCTCTTCCTTTCATTGCTGCCTGCCTCATTATCCACCACATCTCTCCCTCTCTCCCGGCCTCTTTTATATATATATATCTTTTTTTCTCTCCCTCGTCTCTCTGCAGGTTGTATGTCTCCCCTAAGAAGCAGGTAGTTGCTGAGCCCAGGCCTGAGTCTCCTCTGAAGTGGTGTCGGAAGGTTCTGGACCACCCCAGCCCAGAGACGGAGGTGGCCTGTCGCACCCTGCTCAACCGTCTCGACCAGAGTACACACCTACCTAGTAACCTTGATAATAACCTTTATAATGATCATATACCAACTCTAAAGTAACTATAGTAACCAGTCACCTTATACTAACCATGTAATAACCATGTACAATAACCTTATAGTAATCCTATAATAACCATATACAACCTTTTGATAACCATAAAAAAACAACCTTACATTAACATTATAACAACCCTGTAGGAACCCTTCTACAATAACCTTGCTTCCCGCCAGTGCCCAGTAACCTTATACCAACAGTACCAGTGCAAAGTAACGCTCCAATCCGACACCCAATAACCTCATAACAAGCAATAAACAAATAAGAGGAGCTTGGCACTGACCAACAGTGAATGCAGTCATAACACATTACCTGAGGCAATAACCAGTACTGCCTCCTATCCAATAACATAACGTTATGACTATAACTATTGTTCCCTGAAGGAGGGAAACGAGGTACAACATACTATAGGGAGTCTTACTCCAGCGACTTCAGTTGAAGGATCTACAAACACGCCTGACATGGCCAATGAAATCTGCGCCTCGCTGGAAATCCCGTGTTCCACAGGTTCTAAGTGTGAGGCTTGGATTCAGTCCTTGATTTTTAATGCTGCTGTTCACCGAGCCCAGGAACAGGCGGTGTGGGGCCAAACAGGTGTTGTACCTCGTTTCCTGTCCTTCAGGGAACAGTAGTTATAGTCATAACGTTACGTTCCCTTTGTCAGTCAACTTCGGTACAACATACTTTGGGGAAATATAATCACACCCCAACGTTATGGCGAGATCACAAGACAATTTTCTGGTGATAATGAAGTAAAAGTTTTGTCAATCATGAGAAATTCTATAAATAGGAGTGGACGTATTGATTGATTAAAATCAGCTTTTATTGCTGGGGGTTTGATACAACACACGCAACTTACAGCAGATGTGCTCTAATTAAAGGTCATTGTAGTCTCTTACTGCCTCTGAGGCACAATGACACTACTGTCAACCGATCATCAATATGTCCACACGTACTGTATGTATAGAGTTTCTCTCAACAAAACAACTTGTCGTGATTACGAGAAAATGTATGATCTTGGCATAACGAGGGAATGTTTTCATTCACGCGTCTTCTCTGGACTTAATTTTTATGAGTGCAGATTTATTCGCGTCATGGTTGCGCCGTTACAAAAGTGAAAATGGCTTGCTTCTAGCCCAACCAGGTAAAGAGATCGGACCCATGTTACCGCTGCAACATTTTAATCTTCCTATAGCGGATCGCCGGGACCGCATTTAACGTTCATAAACCATGTCCGGGCCATTCTAAAACTACTTGAGCGCCGTTAAATATTTGTTTACACTTCGTTCAGTCATGTTACCTCGTTAGCTAGCTAACAACCTGGTAACTTTGCTAGTACATGTTACCTCGTTAGCTAGCTAACAACCTGGTAACTTTGCTAGTACATGTTACCTCGTTAGCTAGCTAACAACCTGGTAACTTTGCTAGTACATGTTACCTCGTTAGCTAGCTAACAACCTGGTAACTTTGCTAGTACATGTTACCTCGTTAGTTAGCTAACAACCTGGTTACTTTGCTAGTACATGTTAGCTAGCTAACAACCTGGTTACTTTGCTAGTATACGCAAACATCTGGGGGGCAAAGAAAGAAAGGAAAGGGAATCAATGAATGACAAACCTGACGTTTTTAGAGACATTACATTGACAATTGTACACCGTATCTCAATAGGGAAATTGTGTTTTTTTTTTTACACAATGTAGAAACCTAATCATCTACAAAATGACTGTAATTACAATGACATGTATTCGTATGGACGTGTTTTGCTTTTATAGTAAACTGTCTTAACAGTGTTACATGTTAGTTTATAAGGCATGTGTGCTTCGAAAGTAACTAAATTCTATATAGGCCCCATATATGCTGCTTCTCAATCAATCAATCTAAAAAAAAAAAAATGTATATCTAAATTTCATGTGGTGCTCCTAATGTAGAGATTCTCGGCAACTCCACCACCACCAGTAATTTACCAGTGTTAGATCCAGCAGCACACACCCATTCATTATTTATTTATCCGGTGTGCATCTGGTACTTCCTGCAGCTACTGAACTTCAACAACCAAGCCATTCACACCGACCAGGGCCTGGCTCAATGACCACGTGATGTCATGGTGTAGAGGCTGGCTGTTGGGTTGGATTACCTTGCCCTGGGTCAGATAGACAGAGGTATTCGCACCAGAACACAGCTGTCAGGCCATGAAACTACCCACTTTAGAAGTGAAATGTTGACATGCACACCACCGTGCTGCTCATGTGTGGTACAGGAGATTACAGCCCCAGAGTTGACTTCATTTTAGAAAAGATCAAAGAGAACTCCTGCGCTCAATGTATTACATCAGCTACCCACTGGCACAGGCAGCTGGCAAATATAGGAAATCATTCACTAGGCTATAACCTACCCCATAGTTATGTTATATAAGTGTGATATTGGAGAGTTTCACCCTCCCACACTTGATGTGGCCAATGGCAAACAGTACTGCTTCCTGGAGGAAGTAAATTAAAAATTATAGGAACCAGTGCCTTAGGAATAATGACCTACTATAGCCTCATTGCTACCTCTAGATCACCCTTATAGGCTACGAGAACAGTTTCACCCTCCCAAACTTGTTTTGGCCCATTGGCTCTGGCAATGATTCAGCATGAAGGTAGTGGCCAACAATGACGCTGTGTGAAGTCGGTAAATAATATAGACACCATTATTAGCTCTTCATAAGTATTGCTATAGGACAGTAAGTTCTAAAACTCTTTTTGTGCAGGCACAGGCATTGTCCCACCTTAAGTCTTGGAAACGTCATCTGTCCTACTAAATACACAAAATCAATGCCTTTAGTCTTGCTCTTTTGCAACAGTTTTTAAAATGAACCAGCCACGGCCGACCATTTTTGAAACGATGATGAAAGTTGTAATTTCTCTTTTGATCAGGAATTACTTTTAAAGTTCTTGTTCACTTCAGAATCAGTACCTAAAGAACTGGTAAAGGAATCCTGAGCACACACTTCCACCCAACTGGTGTTTTATTTGTCTACAAGGTCACAGATTTTGGCCAAAAATTGAAGTAAACACTCCCTTTGCACGATACAGGTTGCCTTTTTAAACGGTGCCTTGACTCTGTTTATGTAACTGTGTGTCGTCTCCTCTCCTGTGTGCCTTTAGCGTCTCGCTGGAGGAACATCTACAGCAGCTCTGGTCAGACGGGGGAGGCTGGCTCCTCTGGCTCTGGCCTCCTCTCTCCTGGGTACCACAACAAATCCACTAACAAAATCCTACTAACCAGTGGTGGCTCAGGTACGCATGATAATAATACACCACGTGCTGCTTTACTTTCAGCTGCTCTCTCTCTCTCTCTCCAGTGTGTTTAACAGTGTTGGTGGAACTCAAGATTAAAGTAGTATCAGACTAAAAGTAACTTTTAAGTTCTTAGACCGCTGTGCCACTCGGGAAGCTAGTCTAAGGCACTGCAGCGCTTGGGGCGTCACTACAGATTCGGGTTCAATCGCAGCCGACCTCAACCGGGAGACCCATTGTCCCAGCGTTGTTTGGGTAGGGGAGGGTTTGGCCGGGCCGGAATGTCCTTGTCCCATTGCGCTCTAGCGACTCCTGTGGCGGGCCGAGTGCATGCATGCTGACATGGTAGCCAGTTGTACTGTGTTTCCTCCGACACAGTGGTGTGGCTGGCTTCCGGGTTAAGCAAGCAGTGTGTAAAGAAGCAGTGCGGCTTGGCGAGGTCGTGTTGCGGAGGATGCACGGCTCTCGACCTTCATCTCTCCCGAGTCCGTACGGGAGTTGCAGCGACGGGACAAGACTGTAACTACCAATCGGATACCATAAAATTGGGGAGAAAAGGGGTAAAAAAAAGAATTAGTACCCGTCAAAAGTTTGGACACTTACTCATTTAAGGGCTTCTTTATTTTTATTATTTTCTACATTGTAGAATGATAGTGAAGACATCAAAACTATGAAATAACACATGGAATCATGTAGTAACCAAAAAAGTGTTAAACAAATTAAAATATATTTTAGATTCTTCAAAGTAGCCACCCTTTGCACATTCTTGGCATTCTCCCAACCAGCTTCATGCGGAATGCTTTTCTAACAGTCTTGAAGGAGTTCCCACATGCTGAGCACTTGTCGGCTGCTTTTCCTTCACTCTGCGGTGTGAAGGAGGTCGGGTGATTGTGGAGGCCAGGTCATCTGATGCAGCACTCCATCACTCTCCTTCTCGGTCAAATAGCCCTTACACATCCTGTAGGTGTGTTTTGAATCATTGTCCTGTGGAAAAACAAATGATAGTCCCACTAAGCGCAAACCAGATGGGATGATGTATCGCTGCAGAATGCTGTGGTAGCCATGCTGGGTAATTGTGCCTTGAATTCTATATAAATCACTGACCGTGTCACCAGCAAAGCACCATCACACCACCTCCATGCTTCACGGTGGGTACCACACATGCGGAGATCATCCGTTCACCTACTCTGCGTCTCACAAAGACACGGCGGTTGGAACCAAAAATCTCAAATTTGGACTCATCAGAACATAGGACAGATTGTGTATGTTTCTTGGCCCAAGCAAGTCTTTGTGAGATGCAGAGTAGGTGAATGGATGATCTCCACATGTGTGGTTCCCACTGTGAAGCATGGAAGAGGTGTGGGGGTGTTTTGCTGGTGACACTGTCTGTGATTTATTTAGCACCCTTAACCAGCATGGCTACCACAGCATTCTGCAGCGATACGCCATCCCATCTGGTTTGTGCTTAGTGGGACTATCATTTGTTTTCCACAGGACAATGATTCAAAACACACCTACAGGCTGTGTAAGGGCTATTTACCAAGAAGGAGAGTGATGGAGTGCTGCATCAGATGACCTGGCCTCCACAATCACCCGACCTCAACCCAGTTGAGATGATTTGGGATGAGTTGGACCACAGAGTGAAGGAAAAGCGTCCAACAAGCACTTAGCATATGTGCGAACTCCTTCAAGACTGTTGGAAAAGCATTCCAGGTGAAGGTGGTTGAGAGAATGCCAAGAGTGTGCAAAGCTGTCTTCAAGGTAAAGGGGGGTTACTTTGAAGACTCTAAAATATATATTTTGATTTGTTTAAGACACACCCAAGTGATTTTGGAACTTTTCATGTTGAAACACTATCCCATGTTTAAATACAGTAATCTGGGCACCTGGACCACCTTTTGAGATGTGCTTTTTGTTAAGTAAATCAAGTGATGAATGAGCTGAAAGGGAGACTGGAGTTGGACTTTAAAGTATCAGGTTTTTAACAAGTGTTTGTTTTAAATGTTTGTTTACAATGTTTGCTGTTTTTTCTGGGAAGTTTTCAAAGGGTTGTTCTCCTCAACTCAACGTAAAGGGTCAAAGGTTGGATCTATTGTGTATATTGGCCTTCTACAGCAACGATTCTGAATGGTATCTTATGTTATGCATTGATGATAATTTCACAACTAATGGCATTTACAGGCATGTTTTGCAGAGTGGTGTGGATATCAAATACTTTGGCCCTTAGCGATACTGGGAAAACAAACGTTTTAACTTCTCAAGGTGTGGGTGGCGCTATGTAAACCAACACAATGCTTATGTTATGATGAACACAGACTGTAAATAACACTCTTTGCATGAAGTATGTAAATGCTTTGCTTGCTGGTGACCCCTCCTAATCCCATCTGTTATATAACCAAACACCCTGCATTATGTTGCCTCTTTTTCAGTTTGAATGAAGTGTTTATGTGTTTCAGTTTGAATGAAGGGTGGGTGTGTGTGTCAGACGATGGCCTTGCTGATGCCTAGTAGAAACATCATGCTTCTAGCTGTCCTCAGCACTGTGTCTAGACTAGGACAGACAGGGAAGTCAGGACTTCTAAATATCTCTTCTCATAATGCAGGCCTGATCCAGAAACAATTTCCTAGCTCTATAGTGTTCTCAGGGATTATTCTCAGAGATTATTACTAGACCAGTCTCTGATTAGGCTAATAAAGAGAATTGACTACTCTATGGATAATGTATAGTTGCATGTCCTTGGTTTTCAGGTTGTATTATAGTCCCTTTTTTTTATCCCTCAAGGGGCTGTTGTGTGGGACTACTGTGGTGGATTATATCTAAATCATGGTGTGTTGTTTTTCCAGGCTACATGAGTATGTACTCTGCTCTGAGTTCCCAGTCGTCTATAGACAGTGAGCTGAGTACCTCAGACGACTCCATCACCATGGGTTACAAGCTACAGGACCTCACTGACGTCCAGATCATGGCCCGCCTACAGGAAGAGAGTGAGTGGTGTTGTCTAGAATAATGACTGTGGTGATAATGTATTTCAGGAAGAGGGTGAGTTGTGTTGTGTAGAATAAGGACTGCAGTGATAATGCCACTGATAAAGAAGAAGACCGTAAATATTCTCACTCTGTGGTAGTGTGTGCTTAGGGCAGGACTGTGTTTGTAATGTGTGGGTGTGCATGTAGATACTAAATACACAAGCCCGTAGACGCTTGTTCTTTCATGTGTATGTCTCTGGCAGCAGCGTCCAGGCCCTGTAACTCTCTCCACTCTCAGGTCTGAGACAGGACTATGCCTCCAGCTCTGCCTCAGTGTCTCGTCGTAGTTCCTCTGCCTCCCTCCAGTCTCTACGTCGGGGTGGGACTTACAGCGACCAGGAGTTTGATACCTACAGCCTGGAGGATGAGGAGGATGAGTGTTGCTCTCTGCCCCAGCGACGCCTCCGCTACTCCCCCTCTCCCCTGGGCTCGCCCCGCTGCCTCTCCCCCTCCCCAGGCTCCCAGGGCCAGGCAGAGTACAGCAGGCTGGGGGGCCCCCGGTTACGCGCTCCACGTCGATCGCTACAGGGGCCCGGGCCCGAGCTGCTCAAGTTCGCCAAGACCGAGGGTAGGTGGAGACTGGAGAGGAGTATTCATGCATCACACATTAACCTGAAAACATGGCAGTATCTGTACACAGTCAGAACTACATGGAATTGTCAGTCAGATGTACTCTGTATCGTTTGAAGACATGACTTATAAATCGATTAGTTCTATAGAACGCCGTTTCAGTTCAGTCTTTCTCCAACTCAAACCGTGTGTGTGGTTCCAGAAGAGGTGAGGCACAGCATGCCTAACCTGGCCCCCCGCACCAGCCTGCGATCCCTGGAGGCAGTCAGGAACAGCCGCAGCATGGAGGCTAACCTCCAGAGCTCTGGCAACCGCATATCTCACCTGCCCCACTCCCCCTCCTCAGGTAACCCTCACCTGGTCTGTACACCTGCCCCACTCCCCCTCCTCAGGTAACCCTCACCTGGTCTGTACACCTGCCCCCTCCTCAGGTAACCTTTACCTGGCCTGTACACCTGCCCCCTCTTCAGGTAACCCTCACCTGGCCTGTACACCTGCCCCACTCCCCCTCCTCAGGTAACCCTCACCTGGTCTGTACACCTGCCCCCTCTTCAGGTAACCCTCACCTGGCCTGTACACCTGCCCCCTCCTCAGGTAACCTTCACCTGGCCTGTACACCTGCCCCCTCTTCAGGTAACCCTCACCTGGCCTGTACACCTGCCCCCTCCTCAGGTAACCCTCACCTGGCCTGTACACCTGCCCCCTCCTCAGGTAACCCTCACCTGGCATGTACACCTGCCCCCTCATCAGGTAACCCTCACCTGGCCTGTACACCTGCCCCCTCCTCGGGTAACGTTCACCTGGCCTGTACACCTGCCCCCTCCTCAGGTAACCCTTACCGGTACCTCGCCTGTCTCAACTCCCCACCCTAAAATCACTAATATTCCTCTGGGTGCAGGCATCTAGTCTACAACTTCTCCCTCATTACTGTCCCTCCCTCCCTGGTTATACACCTCAGTTCCACTAATATTCCTCTGGGTACAGGCATCTAGTCTACAATTCCTCCCTCTCCCTGGTTATACACCTCAGTTCCACTAATATTCCTCTGGGTACAGGCATCTAGTCTACAACTTCTCCCTCATTACTGTCCCTCCCTCCCTGGTTATACACCTCAGTTCCACTAATATTCCTCTGGGTTCAGGCATCTACAACTCTTTTCTGACACAATTCCTGATGTCAAGTATACAGAGAATATGTGCTCTTCTCTCTCATTACCTGAATTGTACTGTCATCAGAGCATTGGCATATGAACATGAAATAAGTGAGAAGACCACATGTGTATTACTTTACAGTGTGGATAGGACTCTCCTGAACCCATCTCATCATGCCCATCACCCCCTCCCCAGGTATGTCATCCAGTCGGATGCGAGGCAGTGGCCAGTCCCCTCTGTCCATGCGGGTCCCTGTCAAAGCCATGGGCTCCATGCCAGGGGCCCGCCAGCCCTCCAGGGGCCTGCCTGTAGCCCAGAGTGGACCCAATGGAGGGATACGGAGGGTCCAGTCCCCAGGGCCTGCCAATGGGGGAGCCTACCCAGCTGGAAGAGCCTCTACTGGGGGTGGGAGGCAAGCAGCAGCCCCATCCTCCAGGGGAAGACTGGCCCAGACACCTAGAAGGTGATTATTTAGAAATACACATTCAGCATTATGACTTGGGATGATTACTTCTCATAAAGTGAGTTGATAGGAGTGTGATTCTTCAGTACAGTCACTCCGTTGGTTAAACGTGATTACTCCTTATCAGTGGCGGCCACAAACCGTTTGAATGGCACTCTTACAGCTATCAAGACTCATGTCATTGTTGTCTTTGTTTGTTAGGTCTATGGGGATGACTAGAACGAATGGCCCAATCTCAAATGAGTCGTGGAGAGACGGCTGCTACTGAGGCAACAAGGACACTTCCTCCACCTCTCTCCTTTACCTCACATTTTAGTATAAACACCAACATTGCGTACTGACTCTGAACATACCCCTGTGGGCAACACCAACTTACTTGCCTCTGAACATACCACTGTAGATGAACAGACCTTCCTTGGCATGAAGAACCCTCTCACACCACGGATAAACTGGAGAGACCGGATAGAGAGTGACTGAGCGCACATGGATAAACTGGAGAGACCGGATAGAGAGTGACTGAGCGCACATGGATAAACTGGAGAGACCGGATAGAGAGTGACTGAGCGCACATGGATAAACTGGAGAGACCGGATAGAGAGTGACTGAGCGCACATGGATAAACTGGAGAGACCGGATAGAGAGTGACTGAGCGCACATGGATAAACTGGAGAGAGACCGGATAGAGAGTGACTGAGCGCACATGGATAAACTGGAGAGACCGGATAGAGAGTGACTGAGCGCACACGCACACACCGTTCTTTCGCTCTAGGGACCTAGACAAAGCTTCCACAGAATATGTTTTTAACAAGTCAATTCCAGTCTATATTTTCTGATAGTTGTTGAGAGAAGACTAAGGGTTGTTTTTTTTTATTTGTTTACGTTCTGTAGATGTACAAATGATTGAAGACTTTGGGTGGACTGTTCTATTGTGTGTGAAGTTAAACTCCTAACTGATATGAAGGTGATCTCATCTTGGGTGTTGCATGATGTTTGTTTAGTTTTCTTTCCTCTGAGGACAAAGAAATTAGTTTGTTACATAATAGCCTTATCAATAGTAAGTCTGTTCTTCCAAGGAACAAACCCCATGTTGATGCGTGTGGGAAGGTTTTTTTTGGTTGTGATTCCTCCTATAAGTGTTGTCTATTTGTGTTTTGCCGAGTCTGACACAACGCAACATCTCTGGACCACACTGCCCTTCCATCAAGACCCCCTTAAGAAAAATAAAATGAATATTATTGTTGGGTTAAATTCTTTGTGCCAAGGTGCATTTCTGATGCTGCAGCACTGTTTCTAAAAATCCAATAAAGTACTACTTGTAGTTGAGATACTGTATGCGTTGATTTACCACAGTTGTTTTTACTGCATATCGGTAGGTTCATCTGTTTTGGGTTTTGAATACCACTGTACGACTAAAATGAACTGTTTTATGCACGAAGCAAAGGCCATATGCCTTTTCTAAGACAACCAGCTATGCACCCTTATGCGGAGTGCCTCTGAAAATCAGGAACTGTAATGAAAATGAACAATAAAACCTACCCAGAACTTGAATGTTTACTTTGTTTCTCGTGCAGATGCTCTTCCTCTGCTCATCATGCATGGACCATAGATCGATGTGCCTTAGGCTGGAACACATTCTGCTATATATATAAAAAATCTTGTGATTAAAACTCAGAACCTATGAATAATCCCACTGTTATATCCAATTGAACCAGGCAATTTGTCTATTCCAACATGTGTAGCTGTCATAGTAGGGGACAACTTTATTAGGGTACATGAATGATGAGTGTGCACATGATTAATTGTAACTTCAATGCCCTGCTGTCCTCTATCCAATGTTGAACCCTGTCCGATAACCAAACACATGTATATTCTTATTTCATCAACTGCTGTAACAATCCTGATCAGTAGGTAAGTCAATTCTCTTTGTGTCAACTTGACAATATCGATGTGAACTCAAAGCTCTCGCTTGCGTGACGCAAATAGACAGGGATCAGCGCTAAACGAGGCCACGCATTGTCTGGCCCACCCGCCCTCGGTTGCGAGCGAGCAACGTGATTGGCCCAGGCCTCGGAAAGAGTGCCCGGGGATCCAAATGTACAGGCCGCATTTATCTTAGAGTCGAAAAATAAACCCAAACAATAACAGACACAAGCGAGAAAGGAGACATATCGACGATCCATTTGAAGGAGTCCATAATAAGGTAAAACATTTCGAAACGATTGAAATTGCATATCAAATATAAGACTAGGGCCCAGTCGGCCGTTACGGGCCTTCTACAGCCCGTCGAAAAACAACATGGTTGATAATGCCGCATGCGCTAGCTAACATGTTAGGCTAGCTAGCTAAAGTCCCTTCGCAATTACAAATGCATCGATAAATGTTTAGCTACTAGCAATGTTGTGAATGTACACGTCGATTGTATTTATTGTGGTATCGATCGCGTGTCACGGTGTTCATTTAGCACCAATCGTTGATGTATGAAGGTTTTATGGATTTTTAAAACACGCTATCAAACTAGCTAACCAAAATGGCGGAATCGAGGCTAACTAGCTACGGTTGTTGTGGTCGCAACGTTTTATATATACATATATCGTATATAACAGCCACCAAGCACTATACACACTGTTCAACGACTTATTACTGTTATATACATCCCTTTCTTTGCAGTATTGCACAACGTTGCGTTTGTGGAATTTCCCCCCAGATGTCGACATCTGCCGCAAAACGTCTGCACAACTCCGAACAAGCTTACTTAGTTCGTTATTAGCTAGCTGGCTAGCCCGATACAGATAGCCCTCTACCCCACCGCCACCCAATGAATGTGGATGTTTGCAAGTGTTAACACGAACATTTGGCAATCAGGTGGAATTAGTAACACTAACTAGTTGGTTCTGTTCGGTTTTTTTTTTTAAATAGCGAGTGCTCGCCAGCATGCCCTACAGTTGCATAATCCAGGCAGCCATGAAATTGGGCAATGAATGGTGGGCGTGTGTGGGACAGCTCAAATCATTGCAATTGAGAAGCAGGAAAAACAACCGTTATATATCCGTTCTAGGTCTCTTTCGACCGTCGCATAATAGAAATATGACCGAATATCTCATTATTCAGTCATATTCCATCTGAGCTAGGACTGACTCAAATGGCATCAACAAGTGTTAACTAATCAACAGTTTCCACAGTAGCACCAATTAAGTATGTGGTCATATTTTTCCAGCCATTAATTTTGTCAAGACCGACACAGCTATGCCAGTAGCTAGGATTCGGCAGTTTCAGTATCCTTATCATAAAATAGCTTACACAGAGGATATCTACTGGATATGTGATGTCATCAGTTTTTCCCACACTTCCTCTTGTGTTCCCTGGATGAAAGATCAATGTTTTCAGTGGCATCTTTCTCAGTTTGTTGTCCATTCTTTGCAGGGTTCTCTCCCCAAATGGAAGGAAGAAACACCAGCAACACATTGTTCATATTTTAGAGAGCATTGGCATCAAATGTGAAGGTAATACACACTGACAGTAATTCATATCCAGGGCCTGTCTCTGAGTAGGTGTGCTGCTCTGGGATCTGTCCATATAATATTATTCATTTTGATCTAAAAGCCAAACTGATCCTAGTTCAGCACTCCTACTCTGAGATACTTTCTGGATACCGGCCCTAATCATCTGACATTCCTGAATTCACATAGTGTGTAACGAGTATTGAACCTCTTGAAAGGATGTGTAGGCCTAACATGAATACTTTTATTTAAGCCTTTTTCAGATCAAAGAGATGGACCACGGCGGAGGGATCCTGGAGCTACACACACAGGAGTTAAAGATGCCTCACACCATGATCATGCAAGACTTTGGTAGGTCAATATAGCCTTGTGATAATGTATCCTTTGGGTTCATTAGCCTTCACTTGATAGCCCAATGCCTCATGCAAAGTTAGATGTTGAACACACTACAGCAATGTCTTGTGTAGATGTACCTTTTTTTTGGTGCTTTTCAACTAAGACGAAAGCCTGGAAATGCCTCAGGCCAAACCAGGGCTGCAGTGGAAAAACATTCCTGTAATAATCTTCCCCCTCTTACTGTTTCCCTGTGCAGTGGCAGGAATGAGGGGCCTGGCCCACATCGACGGGGATCACATTTTGGTGTCTGTGCCTGAGGGCATGCTCCTGTCTGATGTCATGACGGACGAAGGCATCCTGCTGGAGCACGGCCTGGAGGTGCAGGGCCTCGAGACGCAGGTGGAAGGCCTAGAGACGGAAGTTGAAGGCTTTGGAGCGGAGGTGGTGGAGCTAGAGACACAGATGGTCGAGGGCCTGGAGGCGGAGGTGGAAGTGGAGGGCCTGGAGGCGGAGGTGGAAGTGGAGGGCCTGGAGGCGGAGGTGGAAGTGGAGGGCCTGGAGGCGGAGGTGGAAGTGGAGGGCCTGGAGGCGGAGGTGGAAGTGGAGGGCCTGGAAATGGAGGGCCTGGAGGCGGAGGTGGAAGTGGAGGGCCTGGAGGCGGAGGTGGAAGTGGAGGGCCTGGAGGCGGAGGTGGAAGTGGAGGGCCTGGAGGCGGAGGTGGAAGTGGAGGGCCTGGAGGCGGAGGTGGAGGGCCTGGAGGCGGAGGTGGAAGTGGAGGGCCTGGAGGCGGAGGTGGAGGAGGCGGAAGTGGAGGGCCTGGAGGCGGAAGTGGAGGGCCTGGAGGTGGAGGGCCTGGAGGTGGAGGGCCTGGAGGTGGAGGGCCTGGAGGCGGAAGTGGAGGGCCTCGAAGCGGAGGTGGAAGTGGAGGGCCTGGAGGTGGAGGGCCTGGAGGTGGAGGGCCTGGAGGTGGAGGGCCTGGAGGCGGAAGTGGAGGGCCTCGAAGCGGAGGCGGAAGTGGAGGGCCTCGAAGCGGAGGCGGAAGTGGAGGGCCTCGAAGCGGAGGCGGAAGTGGAGGGCCTCGAAGCGGAGGTGGAAGTCCTAGAGGAATATCTAGAGACTGAGGTGATTGAAGGCCCTGAAATCGGACACGAACACTTGCTGGGTTCCGACGTGGCCATCGAGGAGGCTATAGACTCTCACCATCACCATGTTCTAACCTCAGACCTCATCCAGGGCTCAGTCCACCATCACCACCACCACATGCCAGACCAGCTTTTTGTGGAGCACCAGGAGGAGGAGGACGGGTTGGAGGGCTTGGACCAGGAGGTGTCGGTGGGGGAGGAGGAGCCAGTGATCCAGGCCCACGAGGAGCTGCCGGTGGACGTGGAGGCTGTCTCTCTGCAGACTGATGAGGAGGACTACCTCATGATCTCCTGTGAGTCAACTAGCCCTACAAACAGACTAATGAGGCTTGATTTTATTGAATGATTTGCTATGATCAGTGATATTAGGGCTGTCCCTTCTTTCGACCAATGGATTGGTTAGTTTTTAAACATGTATTTTTCCATATAGACACACCCTATGTGTTTTAATAAAATCATCTATGTGCATTGACAGTTTGATGCCTTAAGAGGGTGCCAGAGATCTAGAACCAACTATCCTCCCGCTCCTGCTGGCTTTCTGCCATTACTCTCCTGAAGTTTCCAGTAATAGGCTACACGAGGAGTCGGCAATCTTTCTCATGTGGAATGCCAATTTATCTTACCATTTCTACCGATCTACGTGACAGTTATGGTTTTCATATTCACATTTTTATGAAAGTTTAATTTAATTAATAATGACGTCTTCATATCTCAATCATTGTCATGTGGTTAATAAAAATTCTATCCAAATCTAAATGAAAATGATACAAACCTAAAACGTTACTTCCATTGCCAACTATGTAAAAACAAATAAAAACCTTACAGCCTGCAGATAGAAAATATCCTGATTTAAAAAAAATAAAATAATTAAAACAAATCCTATAATTCCCATTGGCTACACATGGCCTGTCTGCAACAAACTTGAAACATTGTGTCAACAATTAACATGTGTCCAGCCTGAAGCTAGAACTATCGAACTTGTTCCTCTTATAGAATATTAGCTAAAAAGTATTGTGGAGCTCCTGCACCTAAATATAAACAGCACCCAAAATGAGTACCGGAACCTATTACAGTCGAGCACTGATAAGAAGCATATTTTATGATGTTTTCACTGGATCACAGAATCACATTTTTCCCTTTCACGCTGAGGGGTTATCAAAAGAGAGCTGGAAAGATTTTTTCAAATACATTGAGGAACTATTGTCATTCTCAATGGATGTAAAAACAAAAATTGTTTGCTTGCTGTTTGAGGTGAAGAAAACATTACTTTGAGAAGCTCCACAGGTGGTGGTGTGTTAAGCCAATCAGAAATACTATCAGATCCCCAAATGGGCACATTTATGTCTACATTTGCGCGCATGCCAGGTAGCCTATGGGCCTACTTCCATGTGTGTGTGTCCTTACTCAACATTTGACAGGAGTGCTCCAAACAAAAGACAATGACTAATTTGACAGAACTCATAAATTAAATAAACCAAAAGTTGTTTTTCACAAGTGTACCAGGCATAGGTTGTGCACTCTGCAAACGTGTCCACATTGACACTGACAACAGGAAGACTGGAATAATATTGAATGGATTAAACAAATGACCGTAACAAACATTGTAGATTAGGAATGAAGGGTACATGTACAGTGGTGATATATGTAAAATGGAATCGATAGACACTAACAATCAAACGCAACCAATTCACACAATGAAGTTATGAGACAATGAATGTGCGCAAATTGGCGGTAGAGAGACGAATGCCGAAGTCGGCATTTACCGTGATTTAGCCTCAGCAGAAGTCGGGGCATCCATACTTCTTGCGCTTCGCGGAGCAGTGCAGAGCTGTTGTCAAGGAAGTGAGTTTCTATTTATACAGGGTGTACCGCTTCCCCCTACCGTCAACCAATCATGTCAATGCGGAGCTATTCAGAGCCCTCTTCATTGTTACAAAATTTAGGGGGCTCATTGACTATGTGGCACAGAGCTCGATTTGGCCTATTGGAGGCAACGCAATTGCGTCACACCTTCCATATGGGCCTCTGACAACATTTTAGAATCAAGCATAAATTGGCTTTTAGTCTAGAGTCTAGGATGAGTTGGACCGCAGAGTGAAGGAAAAGCATCCAACAAGCGTTCAGCATATATGGGAACTCCTTCAAGACTGTTGGAAAAGCAGTCCAGGTGACTACCTCATGAAGCTGTTTGAGAGAATGCCAAGAGTGTGCAAAGCTGTCATCAAGGCAAAGGGTGGCTACTTGGAAGAATCTCATTATATAAAATATTTTGATTTGTTTAACACCTTTTTTGGTTACTACATGTGTTATTTCATAGTTTTGATGTCTTCACTATTATTCTACAATGTAGAAAATAGTAAAAAATAAAGAAAAATCTTTGAGTAGGGGTGTCCAAACTTTTGTCTGGTACTGTGTGTGTATATGTATGCATGCATGTGTGTATATGTATGTATGTATGTGTGTTACTGCTCGACCTAAAACCATCTCGGTCGACCAACAGCCTAATGACCAAGCGACCAGTCGCCTAATTGGGGACAGCCCTAATTTGAATCAATGTTTACAACCACTGCAAATGAATAGGCTACAATAACTCTTTTGACCATTTTTGCCTTCCATGTCCTTGGTATTGTCCTACCCTGCTGCTGGGTAAAAGCTTACTGTCATGTGTTGTGTGTCCATCCAGTGGATGATGATGTTGGTGTGAAGCTGGACAGAGGAGATACTCCTCTAGAGATCACTACTGTAATCTTTGTGTGTGTGTGTCCGTCCATCCAGTGGATGACGTTGGTGAGAAGCTGGACAGAGGAGACACTCCTCTAGAGATCACTACTGAGGTGATGCATGACGAAGAATCCAACAAGGAGGGGTCAGAGGTCATCAAGGTCTACATCTTCAAAGCCGAGGCTGATGACGATGTGGAGATAGGTGAGTGATACTTCTATCTCGTTCAAAACAACTGGGAACTCTCCGACTTCAGTGCTTTCAAGACCACTGGGAACGCAGAAAAAAAGAGCTCCGACTGGGGAATAATCGGTTTGAACGGTCATCCAACTCGGAAACTCTGGCATCTTTCTAGAGCTCCAACTTTCTGGCCTGAAGATCGCCGACGTCATGATTTGACCTCGGTTATTTCAGAGTTCCCACTTGTCTTGAAAGCGCCATTCTTTCATCAACGAGGCCAACATTTCAAGAGCCACGTGTCAATTGAAACGTGAAGCATCATTTTCATATTCTGAATGGCATTAAACTATCTTCTAACGTGAAGTATCAGCTACATACATGGAAATGATAGTTTAGATGGTAAGTGTTCCCTGGAGGAGTAGAGAGAACATAAACTGTGTGTGACTAGCTAGGTTTCCATCCAATTGGTGACAGATTTTTATGCAAATATTCCAAAATCTACATAAGAAAATATGCGCATTTTCCCACCAGTGCTATTTCCCCAAAATTTACTTTTTGTATATAAAATCAGTGCGTGATGACGTAGTGCACACAAAATGTACTTTTTCGCTTACGTTTTCATGTACTGAATAAAAAGTAAAAGTTAAATGTGTTTCCATCATTTTCAACTCAACTGATTGTGACAAAACTAACTGTTGCGTTTTAAATAGCAAATGTGTCTACTCTGGTCTGAGTACAACAGCTCTCAGATAAAGTGAGGGTAGGCTAGTCTACATAATGACATTATTATGGACAACAGACAGATGTAGATTATTTGTCAAACAGCAGTCAAGCATCATCTCACCAGAATAAGACCCTCGATATTTATTGAAAGGAGCATCAATGTCACAGTGCACTTTCAGCACCCTGTGAAGTTCATCACAACTTATTTCATCTATAGCCTAATAAACTGCATGGTTTCCCGTTGTATTGGGAGGACCACACAACATATCATCGCGTGACTCCCAAGTATACTTCCATATGGTTATTCTATATCAATATTTGCACATAAAGGCGTTTTCTCGTGTAATTAATTTTACCGTCATACAACGATCCCACCATGTCGAATAATTGACAAATTATCTGTCAGCATCTATAAAATTGTACCAAAACTTCCTGTTTCCATCACAGCTATCGCAACTTTGTTTTTATATAGTATAACTTTATTTATTCAAAACAGTTATAGTGCTATTTCTATCGTTTTTATTATATTTCACTAGTCCTGCATGTTGGAGCTCGAAGCCTAAGATTTTCAATGTACCCTGCAATCACACCTGCAACCCTAAACATGTGACCATTAAACACTGTGAAACTCTACTAGCATTAAAAACTGTCTGTTGAACACTCTGAAACTTTACTAGCATTTAAAAACTGTCTGTTGAACACTCTGAAACTCTACTAGCATTAAAAACTGTGTATTGAACACTCTGAAACTCTACTAGCATTAAACTGTCTGAACACTCAAACTCTACTAGCATCAAACTGTCTCTGTCTATTGAACACTCTGGAACTCTACTAGCATTAAACTGTCTATTGAACACTCTGGAACTCTACTAGCATTAAACTGTCTATTGAACACTCTGGAACTCTACTAGCATTAAACTGTCTATTGAACACTCTGAAACTCTACTAGCATTAAAAACTGTGTATTGAAGTGTGGTTACTGTCTTTGTCTGTAGGTGGGACCGAGGTGGTGTCTGAGAGTGACTTCCATAATGGCCACCATGCTGTGTTGGAGTCTGGGGGAGGAAGCAGACATGGCCGGGGGGAGAGGATGGTCTACATGGCTGTGAAGGACCACGCCCAGTCAGAGGAAGATATCAGTGAGTAAACACTCTTCTTTAAAAAAAGAACTCCCCATCTGTGAAGGCTTGTTAGTGGAACCCTTAATTTCACCTGTCCTATCATGTGATCAAACACGCCTGGATAGGTTCATTATTCTTCATTTGTTTTCTCTCCAACAAATAGCTTTCACAGGTGCCGTTCAGAAGGATTTGAAGAGGACTTTGTGCAAGTCAAGTGTTTGTGCATGTTCTGTACATGTCTGTGTCGCTCTGTTTTCCAGACGTGGCCGACGTGGCTTAGCAGGTGTAGGTGGTTGAGGAGGAAGGTAAGGGTTGTTACTGAATCTGTCTGCGTTTACAGATGTGTCAGACATGGCAGAGCAGGTGTACATGGAGGTGATTGTAGGAGAGGAGGAGACCTCTGCAGTCCAGGAGAACCAGCTAGATGACTCTCCAAACAGCAAGATGTTAGTCCCTGTCTCCTGGGCTGCTGCCTACGGTAAGAAATACGGATTTGTTGCGTCAACTGGTTTTATATTCATTAATAACAGCATTCCTTAATCTGGATATAACACACACACAACTATGGGCTCTATTTTTAACAAACCTAACGCAATGGTAAGTCCAAGCCCTGGAGGTAGCCCTGGAGGTAGCCCTGGAGGTAGCCCTGGAGGTAGCCCTGGAGGTTTGATGAATAAACAAATTGTGGCTTTTGTCGGGGCTTGGCCCCTCACTTGCCGATCGTAACATGCTCCATGGCTAAATATGTGGTTGTGTATTTACTATCTTTTATGTATTGCCTTGGAATCAACTCCAATTCCAATGTTAGTTTGTTTTATAGTTTGTTAAACAGCTTACAGAAACAAAATAACAAAATATAGACCTATCCCGTCTTTGCTGAATATGTTGGCTCGAACCTGTTTGCAGTCCACATTGTTTTAAGTAATTGCATGGCTTTAATGTGGAAATATATACATACAATCAGCACTACAGGGCCTACAGTCAATTACATTAGGACTGAGCATGGACATGCCAAACGTTGTCAATAAGCATGATTAAATTAATTGTTATTATTTTAGGCTTAAAAAGAGAGAATAATTGTAATACAATTCTAAAGAAAAAAACTTGTTTTTAAATAAGCTAAATGTCTAAATACACTTACAGGCACCATAATTGCTTCCTGCGGGCATGTCATTTTTAAACACCGCAGGCTGTGGTTTTACGCACATCCAAACTGTTCACAGCAGCTGGACAAAGATCCCATGTAAAGAGAAAGGGAGAATGTCCCTTCACCCGTTATACTGCTTCCAAATATGTTTTATGTACATGTTGGAACTGTCTTACAGATCGCAGTCACACGGACGTTCTCACCGTTAAACCAGGACACTGAATCATTCTAATAAGTTTGGTTTTAATCAAATTAAACAAAACCAATCTGTTTTTCAACAACAATAAATCCATGTAAAATGAAATATTATCATAAAATATATTGAACCAGCCAAATTGCAGTTGAAGCAGCTTTCGTTATAGTAGGCTGAGGGTAAGAGTAGCCAACAGAGGGCTTGGGTTTAAACCAAAAAAAATGAAACGGGAAAACAATTTGTTACAGGAAAGTAACTTCTAAATACGAGGTTGGCCGGTATTCACCGAGTTTCTCATCTCTCGTTTCACGATGGACGTTGAAACCCGTTGCCCTGAGTCTTACTATACTTATGTTGACTTTTTGGGGACCAACAGTTAATTCCCATTCAAAATCAGATATTGCCTAAGCCGGCAAAATGCCCTCACTTTTCTGAATTTAGTTGGTTTACTATTCTTGTGAGGACTTCTGGTACTCAAAAGTATAGTAAAACGTGTACACGGGCGCACACACAGACCTTTCAGGAGTAGTGCTTGTTTTAGTATTTTCTAAACCTTATTTCTCCTCCCCTGCTGTTTATATATATATATATATATATATATATATATATATATATATATATACAGTACACATTAATGTATCTATATGCTATTACACTGAACAAAAATATAAACGCAACATGTGAAGTGTTGGTTTCATGAGCTGAAATTAAAGATCCCTGAAATGTTCCATACGCACAAAATGCTTATTTCTCTCAGATTTTGTGCACAAATTTTTTTACATCCCTGTTAGTGAGCATTTATACTTTGCCAAGATAATCCATCCATCTGTCAGGCGTGGCATATCAAGAAGCTGATTAAACAGCATGATCATTACACAAGTGCACCTTGTGCTTAGGACAATAAAATGCCACACTAGACTGTGCAGTTTTCTCACACAACACAATGCCACAGATGTCTCAAGTTTTGAGGAAGCGTGCAATTGGCATGCTTACTGCAGGAATGTCCACCAGAGTTTTTGCCAGAGAATTGAATGTTAATTGCTCTACCATAAGCCACCTCCAACGTTGTTTTAGAGAATTTGACAGTACGTCTAACCGACCTCAAAACTGCAGACCACATATAACCACGCCAGACAGGACCTCCACATCCGGCTTCTTCACCTGTGGATGGTCTGAAACGAGCCACCCAGACAAGCTGATGAAACGGTGGGTTTGCACAACCGAAGAATGTCTGCACAAACTGCCGGGAGTCCTACGTTATCCACCACCATCACCTCATGTTTCAGCATGATAATGCACGGCCCCATGTCGCAAGGATCTGTACACAATTCCTGAAAGCTGAAACTGTCCCAGTTCTTTCATGGCTTACATATTCTCCAGACATGTCACCCATTGAGCATGTTTGGGATGCTGTGGATTGACGTGTACGACAGCATGTTCCAGTTCCCAGTGTCCAGCAACTTCTTACAGCCATTGAAGAGGAGTGGGACAACAGGCCACAATCAACAGCCTGATCAACTCTATGTGAAGGAGATGTGTCGCGCTGCATGAGGCAGGTGGTGGTCACACCAGATACTGACTGGTTTTGTGATCCAAGGCCCTACCTTTTTGTTTTAAGGTATCTGTGACCAATAGATGCATATCTGTATTCCCAGTCATGTGAGATCCATAGATTAGGGCCTAATGAATTAACTGATTTCCTTATGAACTGTAACTCAGTAAAATCTTAGAAATTGTTTGATGTTGCGTTTTGTTTTTGTGCAGTTTAAATAAGTCTTTCTCCTCCCCTGCTGTGTAATTCAATTTAAAGGGCTTTATTGGCATGGGGATCGTGTTTACATTGCCAAAGCAAGTGAAATAGAAAATAAATTGAAGTGAAATAAACAATAAAATGAACAGCAAACATTACACTCACAAAAGTTTGAAGATTAGACCCATTTTAGATGTCATTATGGCTATATTCAGTGTTGTAACAATGTGCAGATTGTTAAAGTACAACAGGGTAAATGCATCTAAATATGGGGTGCCTTTGTGATGGCACTCGGTGGTATTTCACCCAGTACATATGTGACTTGATCAAATTGGGATTGTTTTCAAATTCTTTATGGGTCTGTTATCTGAAGGAAATATGTGTCTCTAATATGGTCATACATTTGGCAGGAGGTTAGGAAGTGCAGCTCAGTTTCCACCTCATTTTGTGGGCGGTGTGCACGTAGCCTGTCTTCTGTTGAGAGCCAGGTCTGCCTATAATAGCAAGGCTATGGTCACGGAGTCTGTAAGTAGTCAAAGCTTTCCTTTATTTTGGGTCAGTCACAGTGGTCAGGTATTCTGCCACTGTGTACTCTCTGTTTAGGACCAAATAGCATTCTAGTTTGCTCTGTTTTTTTGTTAATTCTTTCGAATGTGTCAAGTAATTATCTTTTTGTTTTCTCATGATTTGGTTGGGTCTAATTGTGTTGCTGTCCTGGGGCTCTGTGGGGTGTGCTTGTGTTTGTGAACAGAGCCCCAGGACCAGCTTGCTTAGGGGACTCTTCTCCAGGTTGATTTCTCTGTAGGTGATGGCTTTATTATGGAAGGTTTGGGAATCACCTTCCTTTTAGGTGGTTGTAGAATTTAACATCTCTTTTCTGGATTTGGATAATTAGCGGGTATCGTCCTAATTCTGCTCTGCATGCATTATTTGGTGTTTTACGTTGTACATAAAGGATATTTTTTCAGAATTCTGCATGCAGAGTCTCAATTTGGTGTTTCTTGTTTTGTGAATTATTGGTTGGTGAGCGGACCCCAGATTTCACAACCATAAAGGGCAATGGGTTCTATAACTGATTCAAGTATTTTTAGCTAGATCCTAATTGGTATGTTGAATTTTATGTTCCTTTTGATGGCGTAGAAGGCCCTTCTTGTCTCTCAGATCGTTCACAGCTTTGTGGAAGTTACCTGTGGTGCTGATGTTTAGGCCGAGGTATGTATAGTTTTTTGTGTGCTCTAGGTGAACGGTGTCTAAGTTGGAATTTGTATTTGTGGTCCTGGCAACTGGTCCGACAGAATCTGTGCAGAAGATCTAGGTGCTGCTGTAGGCCCTCCTTGGTTGGGGACAGAAGCACCAGATCATCAGCAAACGGTAGACATTTGACTTCAGATTCTAGTAGGTTGAGGCTGGGTGTTGCAGACTGTTCTAGTGCCCTCGCCAATTTGTGTGTGTGTGTTGAAGAGGGTGGGGCTTAATGTGTTTTTATATGTAGATAAGTCTGTTTCTCCTGCTGTTTAAATGTAGATAACAACAGTGTGGACGCAGTGAAGAATGGAGGGACCAGGCCATACCTTCAGATCAGAGATGGTCAGGACACCAACAGAGCCCTCAAACAGAAGATCAAGAAGAAGAAGAGGAATGGCGAGACACGGCAGTGCCAGACCGGTACAGACATTACATTATCACGGCAGTGCCAGACCGGTACAGACATTACATTATCACGGCAGTGCCAGACCGGTACAGACATTACATTATCACGGCAGTGCCAGACCGGTACAGACATTACATTATCACGGCAGTGCCAGACCGGTACAGACATTACATTATCACGGCAGTGCCAGACCGGTACAGACATTACATTATCACGGCAGTGCCAGACCGGTACAGACATTACATTATCACGGCAGTGCCAGACCGGTACAGACATTACATTATCACGGCAGTGCCAGACCGGTACAGACATTACATTATCACGGCAGTGCCAGACCGGTACAGACATTACATTATCACGGCAGTGCCAGACCGGTACAGACATTACATTATCACGGCAGTGCCAGACCGGTACAGACATTACATTATCACGGCAGTGCCAGACCGGTACAGACAGACATTACATTATCACGGCAGTTCCAGACCGGTACAGACAGACATTACATTATCACGGCAGTGCCAGACCGGTACAGACAGACATTACATTATCACGGCAGTGCCAGACCGGTACAGACAGACATTACATTATCACGGCAGTGCCAGACCGGTACAGACAGACATTACATTATCACGGCAGTGCCAGACCGGTACAGACAGACATTACATTATCACGGCAGTGCCAGACCGGTACAGATATTACATTATCACGGCAGTTCCAGACCGGTACAGACAGACATTACATTATCACGGCAGTGCCAGACCGGTACAGACAGACAGACATTACATTATCACGGCAGTGCCAAACCGGTACAGACAGACATTACATTATCACGGCAGTGCCAGACCGGTACAGACATTACATTATCACGGCAGTTCCAGACCGGTACAGACAGACATTACATTGTCACGGCAGTGCCAGACCGGTACAGACAGACATTACATTATCCCTTCGTCTGACATGAGCTCAAAGAACATGCAACTAGTTATGTCTCCTTAATATATAAAATGATCAGAGGGTTGAAAACATGGCAGAGATTCCCTGATTCTTCCTTTTTGTTTCTTGAAATTCTGCTCTTAGACCTTGTGTGAGTTTTGATCTGCTCCTCGGTAATATACACTACATGGTCAAAAGTATGTGGACACCTGCTAGACAAACATCTCATTCCAAAATCATGGGCATTAATATGGTGTTTGTCTCCCCCTTTGCTGCTGTAACAGCCTCCACTCGTCTGGGAAGGCTTTCCACTAGATGTTGGAGCATTGCTGCGGGGACTTGCTTTCATTCAACCACGAGCATTGGTGAGGTCGGGCACTGATGCTGGGCGATTAGGCCTGGCTCTAAGTCGGCGTTCCAATTCATTCCAAAGGTGTTCGATGGGGTTGAGGTCAGGGCTCTGTGCAGGCCAGACAAGTTCTTCACACTGATCTCGACAAACCATTTCTGTATGGACCTCGCTTTGTGCACGGCGGAAGGTAGCGTTCTCGGGTAGGTAGCGTTCTCCTGGCATCCACCAAATTTGTTTGTTGGACTGCCAGATGATGAAGCGTGATTCATCACTCCAGAGAACGTGTTTCCACTGCTCCAGAGTCCATTGGCGGTGAGCTGTACACCGCTCCGACGCTTGTCATTGCGCATGGAGATCTTAGGCTTGTGTGTGGCCGCTCGGCCATGGAAACCCATTTCATGAAGCTACCAACGAACAGTTCTTGTGCTGACGCGCTTCGAGGCATTTTTTTATTTTTTTATAATTTTTTTCACTTTTATTTAACCAAGGTAGGCCAGTTGAGAACAAGTTCTAATTTACAACTGCGACCTGGCCAAGATAAAGCAAAGCAGTGCAACAAAAACAACCACACAGAGTTACACATGGAATAAACAAACGTACAGTCAAAAACACAATATACTTTTTTTCTATGTACAGTGTGTGCAAATGTAGTAAGATTAGGGAGGTAAGGCAATAAATAGGGAATAGAGGCGAAGTAGTTACAATTTAGCATTAACACTGGAGTGATAGATGTGCAGATGATGTGCAAGTAGAGATACAAAACAATTATTTATAACAGTATGGGGATGAGGTAGTTTGGTGTGCTATTTACAGATGGGCTGTGTACAGGTACATCGGTAAGCTGCTCTGACAGCTGATGCTTAAAGATAGAGAGTGAGATGTAAGTCTCCAGCGATTTATCTTTTATTTAAAAAAAAAATAATGAAATTTGTTCCAGTCATTAGCAGCAGAGAACTGGAAGGAGAAAAAAAACATAACAAATATTTTAAGAATTATAGATACAGAACTCCTTTATGCACTCGCTATGTCCGATTTTTAAAATAGCTTTTCGGTGAAAGCACATTTGCAATATTCTGAGTAGATAGCCCGGCATCACAGGGCTAGCTATTTAGACACCCACCAAGTTTAGCCCTCACCAAAGTCAGATTTACTATAAGAAAAATGTTATTACCTTTGCTGTTCTTCGTCAGAATGCACTCCCAGGACTTCTACTTCAATAATAAATGTTGGTTTGGTTCAAAATAATCCATAGTTATGTTCAAATATCCTCTGTTTTGTTCGTGCGTTCAAGACGCTATCCGAAAGGGTAAAGAAGGGTGACGCGCCCGATGCGTTTCGTGACAAAACATTTCGAAATATTCCACTACCGTACTTCGAAGCATGTCAACCGCTGTTTAAAATCAATTTTTATGCCATTTTTCTCGTAAAAAAGCGATAATATTCCGACCGGGAAACCGTGTTTTAGTACAAAGAGAGAAAATAAAAACATGGGGTCCCCTCGTGCACGCGCCTCAGTCTCATTGTCCTCTGATAGACCACTTACCAAAGGCGCTAATGTTTTTCAGCCAGGGGCTGCCTCGACATCATTCAGCTTTTTCCCGGGTTCTGAGAGCCTGGGAATGCTAGTTCTGAACGTCACATGCTAATGTAAAAAGCTGTTTTTTGATATAAATATGAACTTGATTGAACAAAACATGCATGTATTGTATAACATAATGTCCTAGGCGTGTCATCTGATGAAGATCATCAAAGGTTAGTGCTGCATTTAGCTGTGGTTTTGTTTTTTGTGACATTATATGCTAGCTTGAAAAATGGGTGTCTGATTATTTCTGGCTGGGTACTCTGCTGACATAATCTAATGTTTTGCTTTCGCTGTAAAGCCTTTTTGAAATCGGACAGTGTGGTCAGATAAAGGAGAGTCTTGTCTTTAAAATGGTGTAAAATAGTCATATGTTTGAAAAATGGACGTTTTTGGATTTTTGAGGAATTTGTAATTCGCGCCACGCCTATCATTGGATATTGGAGCAGGTGTTCCGCTAGCGGAACGTCTAGATGTAAGAGGTTAACTGACTTGCCTAGTTAAATAAAGGTAAAGAAAATAAATACGATTTCCGATTGTTAAGAAAACTTGAAATCGGCCATTCCAATTAATCGGTCGACTTCTAGTTAACATGCATGAAACGAAGGCTTTTACGGTTACAGAAGTCAACAAATGAGAGCGCCTAGGGAATAGCTGTGGAGCTGGGGGCTACAGGGCCTGGGTTAACCTCAACATCACCAGAGGACCAGAGGAGGAGTAGGGTAAGAATATGGCTAAAGGCTGCTCTACTGTGAAATAAAACAATAATAACTAACCTAAACAGCAGTAGACAAGGCATATTGACGTTGGGGAGAGGCATGTGTAGCCGAGTGATCATAGGGTCCAATGAGCAGGTAGACCTTTACAACTAGCTGGGAGATGGGCCTAGCTCGAGGCTAACTGGTGCTTGCTTCGGGACCGAGGCGCTAGCCAGGAGTAGCCACTCGGATTGCAGCTAGTTAGCTGTGATGATCCGGTGTAAAGGTCCTGAGCTTGCTGTAGGAATCCGGAGATGGGGTAGAGAAAAAGCAGTCCTATATGCTCTGGGTTGATATTGCGCTGTGCAGACTGGCAGGTATTGACCAAGCTGAGGCTGGCTGGTGTCCGAGTTAACGGTGAGGACCTCTAGCAGTGGCTAACTGACTACTAGCTAGTTAGCTGGCTAGCTTCTGAAGGGGGTTCCGGTTCCAAAGTATAAAAATAGCAGATCCGTACCACATTGGGTGAGGCGGGTTATAGGAGAGTATATTCTGTCCGTAGATGGAAAGTGAGATTAAAATATATGAAAAAAACTAGGAAAACAACTATATACACGTGACAAGACAAAACACACGTCCGACTGCTACGCCATCTTGGAACATACATTTTGGAACTCTGTAGCAAGTGTTGCAACCGAGGACAGACATTTTTTTGTTGCGTTTCAGCACTCGGCGGTCCCATTCTGTGAGCTTGTGTGGCCTACCACTTTGCTACTGAGCCATTGTTGCTCCTAAATGTTTCCATTTCACAATAACCTCACTTCCAGTTGACCCGGGCAGCTCTAGCAGGACGAAATTACTTGTCGGAAAGGTGGCACCCTACGATGGTGCCACGTTGAAAGTCACTGAGCTCTTCAATAAGGTTGTTCTACTGCCAATGTTTGTCTATGGAGATTGCTTGGCTGTGTGCTCGAATTTATACACCTGTCAGCAATGGGTGTGGCTGAAATAGACTAATCCACTAATTTGAAGTGGTGTCCACATACCTTTGGCCATGTTGTGCATCTCTGCTCTTTGTCTGTCTGGTCAGCTGTGGTCATACGTTCTTAATTGGCTCACCTGGATAATTAAAGGCTAAATAGATTTCCCCTCTGTCTCCTCTCAGCTTTGATCATCGGTCCAGACGGCATGCCCCTGACCGTCTACCCCTGTCACATCTGTGGTAAGAAGTTCAGGTCACAAGGCTTCCTCAAGTGCCACATGAAGAACCATCCTGACCACCACGTTAAGAAGTACCAGTGTACCGACTGTGACTTCACCACCAACAAAAAGGTCTCTGTCATCTCTCATATCTCTTGATGTTCCCGTCATTGGACTTTTTCTGTTATTATTCTCCTCTTTTCTTCTCCCCTTCATTCTTTCTTCTTTTATGTTATTTAAGAAATAATGCCTGAGAACCTGGGAATTATCAGACAAGGGTTGTTCTGAGGCCCAAGGCGAAGTCAAGGGTCAGGATACTGCCTTGGAGGGAGTTGTCCCGCGATAATTCCCAGGTTCGAGGGCGTTAGAACTTTTTGTAAAATGGTTGCAAACATATATTTATTCATTAAAATATGAAGGACATTTTAGAATTAAAAACATTATTTTAATGAGTACATTTTGTTTTTGTATTCTGAAGTTTCTACCCAAGTGTACTGGTCATGAGTTATTTTCTCATGTTTTGACCCTGTCGTTAATGCTAATCATTCGATGTTGCGATGCCATTTGACCTTGCTATGCTAAACAAATCATTGGCATGTAGCTAGCTAGCAGAGAGTCAATGATGATGCTGAGAGACAAGCACTTCAATAAAATAATGATTCAAATAAATGACAAATAGAATTCATGGATTTCTGAGTGTTTCCGGTTTCCATGGTGAATTATTAGTTTCAGGTTCATTCTTGGGCTAGCTAGCCTATTGGCAGGGGAGAAACCCCCCTTCCCCCCAACTGTTGCAAACCAAATAGTAGCATGGAAAAAATTGTGTGCTGTTTTTTTTTTTCATTATTTTATTGAAGTGCTTGTCTCTCAGCATCATCATTGACTCTCTGCTAGCTAGCTACATGCCAATGATTTGTTTAGCATAGCAAGGTCAAATGGCATCGCAACATCGAATGAATAGAATGATTAGCATTAACGACAGGGTCAAAACATGAGAAAATAACTCATGACCAGTACACTTGGGTAGAAACTTCAGAATACAAAAACAAAATTAAATTGATGAATTTCCTGCCTGGTCTGCTGGACAGTGGATTTATGAGATTAATAGGTCATGGTATTTTGCGTGAGTTGTTGTCCCATAACTCCTGCACATCAACCAATCAGGATCCAGACAACCCGTTTTATAATATATGTTGTAACTCCTCCCTCTTAAGTGTGTTGCTCTTGTGACCTGTCTGTAAAATGCACTACAAATATATTCTGTTTTGTTTTTGAAGGTCAACTTCCACAACCACCTGGAGTCCCACAAGCTACTGGTCCATCGCAGTGACAGAGACAGAACCTCTTCCCCAGACTACCCAGAATACAACAGGACCACCCCAGAGTACACAGAATACAACAGGACCACCACAGACTACCCAGAATGCAACAGGACCACCCCAGAGTACACAGAGTACACCCGGCGTTACCATGAAGACAGCCAGCTAGGGTCTAACAAGCTGATCCTGAGGGACAAGGAATCCAAACTGCACCACTGTAAGTACTGTGACTATGAGACTGCAGAGCAGGGGCTCCTCAACCGCCACCTATTGGCCGTTCACAGTAGGAACTTCGCCCACGTGTGCGTGGAGTGCGCTAAAGGCTTCCGTCACCCGTCAGAGCTCAAGAAGCACATGCGGACCCACACGGGCGAGAAGCCATACTGCTGCCCGCACTGTGACTTTCGCTGTGCAGACCAGTCCAACCTAAAGACTCACATCAAGAGCAAGCACGGTGCCGACCTGCCTTTTAAGTGTGGCCACTGCCCCCAGGCCTATGCAGACGAGGGGGAGCTGCAGCGGCACACAGAGATGGTGCAGGGCCACAAGACCCACCAGTGTCCCCACTGTGAACACAAGAGCACCAACTCCTCTGATCTAAAACGACACATTATATCTGTTCACACCAAAGACTTCCCTCACCAGTGTGACGTGTGTGAGAAGGGCTTCCACCGGCCCTCTGAGCTGAAGAAACACTCAGAGACACACAAGGGCAGCAAGGTGCACCAGTGCAGGCACTGTAACTTCACAACCTCTGACCCTTTCACCCTCAGCAGACACATCCTGTCCGTTCACACCAAGGACCTCCCCTTTAAGTGTAAACGCTGCCGGCGAGGGTTCCGCCAGTCCACGGAGCTGAAGAAACACATGAAGACCCACAGCGGGAGGAAGGTGTACCAGTGTCAGTACTGCGAGTACAACAGCCCGGACGCTTCAGGATTCAAACGCCACGTGATCTCCATCCACACCAAGGAATACCCCCACTGCTGTGACTACTGTTGTAAAGGCTTCAGAAGGCCCTCGGAGAAGAGCCAGCACATAGCCAGGCATCACAAAGATATGCTGATGGAACGTTGCTAATACAATGTTGACACAACGTTACCCGGACAGACAGACTGACACACTCACTCCTTAGTCTATGTAGACCTTTTTCACACGATGAAGGGGGAACACATTTAGGCTGTTGACAAGGATGGAATGGTACATTTAGACTGCTAGCGATGATAACATTCTGACTGACTGCTTCTCTTTTTCTACTGGTTGTATAGAGTAGGATAGGTCTCACCAGGCCCCTCCCCCCATTTCCTCTCCCCCAGGAGTAATCAAACTAAGCATGTGGTGGAAGTTGGTGAAGTTTAAAACCAGTGTATATGTTGTCAGTGGGGCCGCCTGTCACTTTCTGTATTTATTTATCTGCAGAGAGAGGATTCACCCTATGATGAACATCTTTCTGTATTTATTTATCTGCAGAGAGAGGATTCACCCTATGATGAACATCTTTCTGTATTTATTTATCTGCAGAGAGAGGATTCACCCTATGATGAACATCTTTCTGTATTTATTTATCTGCAGAGAGAGGATTCACCCTATGATGAACATCTTTCTGTATTTATTTATCTGCAGAGAGAGGATTCACCCTATGATGAACATCTTTCTGTATTTATTTATCTGCAGAGAGAGGATTCACCCTATGATGAACATCTTTCTGTATTTATTTATCTGCAGAGAGAGGATTCACCCTATGATGAACATCTTTCTGTATTTATTTATCTGCAGAGAGAGGATTCACCCTATGATGAACATCTTTCTGTATTTATTTATCTGCAGAGAGAGGATTCACCCTATGATGAACATCTTTCTGTATTTATTTATCTGCAGAGAGAGGATTCACCCTATGATGAACATCTTTCTGTATTTATTTATCTGCAGAGAGAGGATTCACCCTATGATGAACATCTTTCTGTATTTATTTATCTGCAGAGAGGATTCACCCTATGATGAACATCTTTCTGTATTTATTTATCTGCAGAGAGAGGATTCACCCTATGATGAACATCTTTCTGTATTTATTTATCTGCAGAGAGGATTCACCCTATGATGAACATTTTTTTCAGGGTCTCAAAATATGTCTGTGTGTACCTGTTGAATCTCTGGGAGAAAGAAATGGACAGAAGGACATAGTCCTCTAATACAGGAAGTGGTTATTTGAGAACGTCACTCAGGCCTGTTCTTCTCTCTATCTCACCAGACTGTATCTGGATCAAACTAGTGGATCAAACTAGTGGATCAAACTAGTGCATACTAGAGAGCTGCAATGCTCTGCTACCGACTAGTATCTTCAAACCTGGGTTCAAATCATTTTTTAAATATTTCTTATACGTTTAGCATTTCCTTTATCCTGCCTAGAGTGGACTTTTGCGAATCGGTTGGTTCCGTTGTGCCAGGCAAGCCCAGCGAAGGTATGTATTTGAAATGATTACAAATAGTTTTTGAACCCAGGTCTAAGTATCCTCCCAATAACTTGGTTTATACCCTAATACGGTTTGTTTTAAAGGCAATCTGAATCACAATCATGTCATTATGAGCCTGTGGGTCCTGTTTGGGTGGTCCACCTGTGAGGTCAGAGTGGAACAATGTTTACACAAGCACCTTAACCTACGAGCTACGAAACCAACTCATTTTAAAAAACAAACAGAACTTTGTTTTGTTTCTTAACAGTGCCAATTTATTATTAATTAAACTTGTTTAATGTTTTGGTGTTTGTTGGACAGATGGTTCTGTATGTTTGGTAAAAAAAACTTCAGCAGTTGTCACCACCATTTTTTGACCTTGTGAATGCCACTGTAAGTTGTGTAAATGACCTTGTGAATGCCACTATAAGGTGTGTAAATGACCTTGTGAATGCCGCTGTAAGTTGTGTATATGATGTGTGTGTCATCACATAGAACACAGATGTGGTCACACACAAGCCAACCATCTGATGGTCATGTCTTATGTTCTGTTTCTTCTCATGCACTGAGCTCTGCTAAAACAGACATCTGAAAAGTAAAGTGATTTTAAGTCTCAAACATATGCCGTGTAAAGAGATTGTGTGTTTGAGTCAGTAGAAAGCACTTTAACTATTATTTTGTTCATTTTACATGTACGCAAAGGGTGTATAATGTATATTCCCTGAATGAGACAATATGAGTGTTGGAAAAGAGTTGTGGGTATTTCAGGGCCTGTAGTGGGACGGTAGTGACCAGTATTCATCAAAATGTATTATCAATAGAAAGCTGTCTAATGAACTCTTCTGTTTTGATATCTGATAGGTAATTAGTTGGTCTTTCTGTTGAGATTTCTGCTCACTGGTGTCCAGCAACCCCACAGTCACTTGGCTACACACACCTTAACTACAAGGGTGGAGAGATTGTCGTTGGAGTCTTAAAGTATGCACAAAGTATTCACATAGTAGGCTGGCCATGAAATGAATTGTGTTAAAAAAAAAATGTATGCATTTTCTTGTACTTTTTTTGTTGTCTGATTTGTTCAGAAACTACTGGTGAGGAGCAACCAAAATAAACTATTATCTTTTTAGTTTTTGCTGTCCTTTTTGGGGGGCATTTAGAGCCTCAAAGGCTCTAGTGAGTAGTGCACGACTAGGGAATAGAATGTCTTCTCTTGCTCAATCATCACCACAAGATGGCGGTCTAACTCCATGGAAATGTAGGAAAATTCAAACGTTATATCAAGCTTTACCGATAAGGTATTACTCATTTGAATAGTATGACAACTAACATAAATGATCATATAAATACCTAGTAATTAACTTAGGTCAAGAGTGGGTTACCATATTGAAAATGGGGAAGGAGTACTTTTCCAATATTTGTCCCAAATGGCACCCTATTCCCCATATGGTGCACTACTTTTGACTAGAGCTCTAAGGGCCTTGTAAAAAAAGTAGTGCACTACATGGGGAATATGGTTCCATTTGGGACAGACTTTATATGTGACGCTACCATGCTGCTCCCTCTAAGAGACAGAACTTATCGAACTGTGATGAAGTGATGTCAGCACTTCTGTGCTTCTCTCCTTCCATACATCAGGATTGATTCTCCAGGCAAGACCGTTTAAATGAACCCTGAGACAGAGCGCTCACCCTGGCTTGTATTCCAAAAGGCACCATATTCCCTACATAGTGCACTTACGTGTTGACCAGAGCCCTATGGGTTGTATAGGGAACACGGTGCCTTTTGGGATGCTCACACTGACTGTATGTCCACTGGTAGAAATGAACCCAGACGGAGAGGATGGACGCTGGGGGGCGTTAGTCCTGTAGTTGAGAAGATGAAGGCTGGGCTTCAAGTAGGCCAGCCTAATTAATATTAGAAGGGATGCTCTGGGCTGCATCAAGTTGGCCAGCCTAATTAATATTCAGTAGAAGGGATGCTCTGGGCTACATCAAGTTGGCCAGCCTAATTTAGTATTCTGTGGAAGGGATGCTCTGGCTAGAATCCTGCTGAAGGATTTCGGGAAGACAACGTTCTGTCCTTTTTTAGAGGGGTTGTGGCATCATCCACATTGAAATTGACATCATACATGACCCTCAATTTGATCCATTGGACCTACTGATAAAGATATAGAATATCGTTTATTTTAGAAATATATCTATTTATTTTTTAAACTTTTTACCTATTTGTTGTGATATCCAATTGGTAGTTGCAGTCTTGTCCCATCACTGCAACTCCCGTACGGTCTCGGGAGAGGCTAATGTGGAGAGCCATGCATCCTCTGAAACATGACCCTGCCAAGCCGCACTGCTTCTTGACACACTGCTCGCTTAACCCGGAAGCCAGCCGCACCAAGGAGGAAACACCGTACAACTGGTCACCGAAGTCAGCGTGCCCACCACAAGGAGTAGCCTAGAGCGCGATTGGACAAGGACATCCCGGAAATGTTAATAATGGTTTAGAGACAGTAGTAACAGTAATATGTTAATAATCTCTCTGTGTAGATGCTGATTAACCATGCCTCTCACAGGAGGGACACGGAATAGGACAGGTGGTTTCGCATCGTTGCTATGGGCACCGGGGAGTGGAAGAGGAATGCAACGTCATATTCCCATGGTTGATGCACTGAATATATCACATACACCACTTACTAAGTGCTGCTGTCTGCAAGGTAAAGCTGCTGAGAACAGTGAGATCAATAAGAAGAGGCCTTTATGTCTTCCTACTTTCTGCCTTTAATGATCCCGCTCAATTCAATTCAATTTGCTTTATTGTCATGACGTAACAATGTACATATTGCCAAAGCTTACTTTGGAGATTTACAATATTAACATATTAATAATAATCCATTTGTCAAGTGAGGGAACACCGTGTGGCTCAGTTGGTAGAGCATGGTGTTTGCAATGCCAGGGTTGTGGGTTCGATTCCCACGGGGGACCAGTACGGAGAGAAAATGTATGAAATGTATGCATTCACTACTGTAAGTCGCTCTGGATAAGAGCGTCTACTAAAATGTAAATGTAATGGGACAACAGTAACAACAATAACAAATGGTCAAAATAACCACACAATAACAATAAGCATAGAGGACATGTGCAGGTTGGTTGGTCCGTCAGACACTGTCCCTCATCTTATGACAGGCAACAATGTAGTGCGCTGCCAACCCACAGCTCTCTGCGTCCTCCCCCAACAGGACGGGTAGGCTATTCTAGTCAGAGGTCTTTGAAACCTTGAATAAGGGTTTGAAATTTGGGGAAATGATCCTAATTGTTTTATATTTTTTACATTTTGTCAGGAAATGCAGCTCTGTCTCAGGTTCTGCTGTGGTGCAGTGGTTGCACAGCCTTTCCTCTACAGGGAGCCAGGTTTTCCTGTGTCTACCCTTCTCAATGACAAGGCAGTGCCCACTGAGCCTGTACTTTGTCAAGGTTTTTCTCAGGTTATGATCAGTAACCATGGTCAAATAGTTTGCCACGGTGTACTGTAGATTTAGGGCCAGATAGCACTGCATTTTGCTTTGTGTTTGTGTTTCCCAATAAGTCATGTAGTTTTGTTTTGACTGTTTTAATTTGTTTTGATCTGATTGATTGGATGTTCTGGTCCTGAGGCTTCAGTGTGTTAGTAGAGCAGATTAGTAGAACAGGTTAGTAGAACAGGTTTGTGAATAGCCCCAGGACCAGCTCGATGAGGGGACTCTTTTCTTTGCTCAGCTCTTGGCATTGCAGGGCTTGGTAATGATATGAGAGGGGGTCACTGTATTTTAGATGTTTCCAAAACTTCATTAATCTTTTTTGAGTTTTTATTATTAGTGGATATTGGCCTGATTCTGCCCTGCATGCATTGTTTGTAGTTTTCCTCTGGACATGTAGGAGAATCTTACAGAACTCTGCCTGCAGGGTTTCAATGGGGTGTTTGTGAAATATTGTTTTGCAAGTGGACCCCGCACCTCGCTGCCATGAAGTGCAGTTGGTTCAATGACACATTCAATTAGTTTTAGCCAGATTTTAATAGGTATTTCTATTTGAATTTGTTTTTTAATGGTGTAGAATGCCCTGCATGCTCTCTCTCTCAGTTCATTCAGTGCATCATTAAGGTGTCCAGTTGAGCTTATGTTTAAACCTATGTAATTGCAGTGTGTACAGTACTCTATATATGTTGTACCAATTAAGACATTTGGTCTAATTCCCTGAGATCTGGATCTTCTCTGGAAAATCATTATTTTAGTCTTTTTGGGGTTTACTGCCAGGGCCCAGGTCTGGCAGTACTGCTCTAGCAGGTCCAGGCTCTGCTGTAGGCCATGTGCTGTGGGTGACAGCAGGCATAGGTCATCTGCGAACAGCAGACATTTAATCTCTGAATTGTGGAGACTAACACCAGGGTGCTGAGGATTTTTCTAGAATAGTGGCCAATTTGTTGATGTAAATATTATAGAGTGCAGGGCTCAGATTGCAACCCTGGTGAAGGCCCCACCCCTGGTTAAAGAATTCTGTTCTTTTCTTGCCTATTAAGATGCTGCATTGATTTAATTGTGTCATATGTTTTACCCCCTACAACACTTTCAATAACTTTGTAGAACAGTCCTGTATGCCAAATATAATCAAATACTTTTTGGAAGTCGATAAAGCAAGCGTACATTTTGGCATTATTTTGGTGGACTTGACTCTTCTCTCCTCTCTTTCTCTCTCTTACTGCAGTAGTCAATAGACATGACTTCTCTCTCTCTCTCTCTGTCTCTCTCTCTCTCTCCCCCCTCTCTCTCTCTTTCTCTCTCTCTCTCACAGCAGTAGTCAATAGACATGACTCCTCTCGCTCTCGCTCTTTCTCTCTCGCTTACTGCAGTAATCAATAGACATAAATTTCCTGTTTCACCATGTTTGCATATTTGCTATTCCATATTGATTGAATTCCTGAAACTTCTTCCTGGAAGTTGTCATTCCTAGAAAAGTGAAGTTAATTTCCTGAAATTCTACACCTTTTGCTATTATTTTGCAAAATGTTCTTAACAAGTCACATGGACTCAATAAGTGTGGAAAAATAGTGTTTGACATGATTTTTGAATGACTACCTCATCTCTGTAGCCCACACATGCAATTACCTGTAGGGTCGCTCAGTCAAGCAGTGAATTTCAGACACAGATTCAACCACAAAGACCAGAAAGGTTTTCCAATGTCTCGTAAAGAAGGGCACCTATTGGTAGATGGGTAAAACTAAATGAAGCAGACATTGAATATCCCTTTGAGCATGGTGAAGTTGTTACACTTTGGATGGTGTATGAATGCTCCCCGTCACTACAAAGATTCAGGCTTCCTTCCTAACTCAGTTACCGGAGAGGAAGGAAACCGCTCAGGGATTTCACCATGAGGCCGATGATGACTTTAAAACAGAGTTGAATAGCTGTTAAAGGAGAAAACTGAGAATGGATCAACATTGTATTTACTCCACAATACTAACCTAATTGGCACAGTGAAAAGAAGGAAGCCTGTACAGAATAAAAATATTCCGGCTGGAAATCCCAGACGATGTTGGTGTCAAGGATGTCGGGACCCAACAGCGCTCCTCTGGACCGTACCCCTCCCAGTCCACCAGGTACAGAATCCGACCCCCATGAAGTCAGGAGTCCAGTAGGGACCTGATGGCATAGGCAGGAATCCAATCGATGTCCAGGGGCAGGCGGAGGGGTGTCGCGGGGGACTCTGTCAACCAGGGGACCAGGAACCACCGGCCTGAGGAGGGAAACATGAACAGGTAGTTGGTGGGGAGTTGTAAACGGTATGTTACCTCATTCATCTTGAAGGGCACCACAAACCGTGGCAAGCGGAGCGGGAGGTTCCTGGTGGAGAGCCAGGATGTGACATGGGAGCCTCACATGGGCAGCATTCCAAACCTCTGCACACCGAAACCTCTCGTCCACCGCAGGGACTTCGGTCTGACTCGGGGTCCATGTGGCCAGGACTGGCTGATACCCCAGGACACACTGGAAGGGGGTCAACCCGGTGAAGGAGTGGCAAAGTGAGTTCTGGGCATACTCTGTCCAGGGAAGGAACCGGGCCCACTCCCCCTGCCGGTCCTGGCAGTGACTTCTAAGGAACCTCCCCAACTCCTGGTTGGTCCTCTCGACCTGCCCGTTGGACTGAGGGCGGTACCCGGATGTGAGGCTGGCCGTGGCCCCCAGCTTCTCCATGAAGGCTTTCCATACCCACAACATGAATTGGGGGCCACGGTCGGAGACAATTTTTCTTTTCTTTATTTATTTCACCTTTATTTAACCAGGTAGGCTAGTTGAGAACAAGTTCTCATTTGCAACTGCGACCTGGCCAAGATAAAGCATAGCAGTTTGACACATACAACACAGAGTTACACATGGAATGAACAAAACATACAGTCAATAATACAGTAGAAAAAATAAAACAAAAAGTCTATATACAGTAAGTGCAAATAAGGGAATTAAGGCAATAAATAGGCCATGGTGGCGAAGTAATTACAATATGGCAATTAAACACTGGAATGGTAGATGTGCAAAAGATGGATGTGCAAGTAGAGATACTTGGGTGCAAAAGGAGCAAAAGAAAGAAAGAAAGAAAGAAAGAAAGAAATACAGTATGGGGATGAGGTAGATAGATGGGCTGTATACAGATGAGCTATGAACAGGTGCAGTGTTCTGTGAGCTGCTCTGACAGCTGGTGCTTAAAGCTAGTGAGGGAGATGGGAATCTCCAGCTTCAGTGATTTTTGCAGTTCGTTCCAGTCAGCGGCAGCAGAGAACTGGAAGGAAAGGCGACCAAAGGAGGAATTGGCTTTGGGGGTGACCAGTGAGATATACCTGCTGGAGCGCGTGCTACGAGTGGGTGCTGCTATGGTGACCAGCGAGCTGAGATAAGGCGGAACTTGTAGATAACCTGTAGCCAGTGGGTTTGGCGATGAGTATGAAGCGAGGGCCAGCCAACGAGAGCGTATAGGTCGCAGTGGTGGGTAGTGTAGGGGCTTTGGTGACAAAACGGATGGTGACAAAACAATGTCCTCCGGAAGGCCATAATTCCGGAAGACCTGCTGGAACAGTGCCTCAGCAACGTGGAGAGTGGTAGGGAGACCTGAGAAAGGGATAAAACGGCAGGATTTAGAGAATCTGTCCACAACAACCATAATAGTGGTGAAACTATCAAACGGAAGGAGATCAGTAACGAAATCAATGGACAGATGGGACCAAGGCCGCTGAGGCACGGGAAGGGGAAGGAGTTTCCCTGCTGGAGCGTGCCGGGGAGATTTTGTTTGTGCACATACGGAGCATGAATTGACATAGTGGGCAACGCCCTGTACCAAGGTGTGCCACAAGTACTTTGCGGAGATGGATTGAATGATGCGGGTGATACCTGGGTGTCCAGCGGAAAGGGATGTGTGTGCCCAGGTCAACAGATGATCCCTCACCCCCTTGCAGTCGTAGATGCGCTCAGGAAGGCAGGTAGCAGGTGCGGGTTCCCTCTCCAGAGCCTGGTTGATGTCCACATCTCCGCCCCAAAACACAGGACCAACGGTACTGGATGACGGAATGATGGGCAGGAGGGCACTCACAGGACTCTCAACTGACGTGGAACCACAATGTAAGGGAAAGCAGGTCTTCCGGCATCCTGGTGCCCAGGTAATGATTTTCATCCTTGACCAGGATATGGTGGGGTTATGTCGTTGGAGTCACGGGAGGCCGAGAATAACTTTGTTAACGGGTGCAGTGATGATGAGGAAGGGAAGGCTTTCTTGGTGCAGGGGTCCCACGGTGAGGGTGAGTGGTGCTGTGATGTGCGTGATAGTGCCGGATCCCAATGGTTGATTATCCAGGGCTTGGACCGGAAAAGGAGAGGAAAGGTGATGTTCAGGGAGGAGACGGGGGTCTTGTCAATGAACTTTCCCATGGCACCGGAGTTCACTAGAGCTGTAGAGACAAACCTGGGGGACAGCCAGCCAGTGAACAAAACATGCAGATTAACAAAACATGAGAAGCGTACAGACCGTGAATGAAAACAAACCAATATTGCCTGATGACCGAGGCTACTGAGGGATAAATAAAGCGAAGGTGATCAAAATGATGATGAAGTCCAGGTGTGGATAATGATGGGGAGCAGGTATGTGTAATGATGGTTGCCAGGACCGGTGGTTAGTAGAACGGCATTGTCGAGCGCTGAAGAGGGGGAGCGGGAGTAGACGTGACACTCTCCATATTTTCAAGCATAGTGGTGGCTGCATCATGTTATGGGTATGCTTGTAATCATTAAGGGCTGGGCAGGCTATCAGGATAAAAAATAAATGGAGCTTAGCACAGGCAAAATCCTAGAGGAAAACCTTGTTCCATCAGACACTGGGAGATGAATTCACCTTTCAGCAGGAAAATAACCTTAAACACAGTGCCAAATCTACACTGGAGTTGCTTATCAATAAGACAGTAAATGTTCCTGAGTGTCACACCCTGATCTGTTTCAACTGTCTTTGTGCTTGTCTCCACCCCCCTCCAGGTGTCGCCCATCTTTCTCATTATCCCCTGTGTATTTATACCTGTGCTCTCTGTTTGTCTGTTGCCAGTTCGTCTTGTCTTGTCATTCTTTTCCGACTTCCTGTTTCTCTAGTTCTGTTTCCTAGTTTTTCCCGGTTCTAACCATTCTGCCTGCCCTGACCCCGAGCCTGCCTGCCATCCTGTACCTGTCTGACTCTGACCTGATTACGAACCTCTGCCTGCCCTGACCCCAAGCCTGCCTGCCGTCCTGTACCTGCCTGATTCTGACCTGATCACAAACTTCTGCCTGCCCTCGACCTGCCCTTTGCCTGCCCCGTATTTCTAATAAATCATCTGAGAACTGTACTATCACTCTCCCATGTCTGCATCTGGGTCATATCCTGAGTTGTGATAGTACGGACATGCCATGACTGACCCAGCAGACTCGGACCAGCTCCTCAATGCCGTCTCCTCCCAGGGAGCCGCCATTGGAAGACACGAAGAGTTACTTCAAGGTCTTATAGAAGGATTACAGACCGCCAGGACCGTGCCTTCAACACATTGCTGGAGCAATTCTGCAGATTTTCTGAGGCAGCCCGCCACTACAGTAACCCCCCAGACTGTCAATTACCCTGCTACCAGCGGCATTTCTCCCCAATCTACCCCGGCTTCCCAAGAACCCTGCTTACCTCCTTCGGAGCACTACGCTAGAAATCCCTGATCCTTCCAGGTGTTTCTCTCCCAGTGTTCTCTTATCTTTGAGCTGCAGCCGTCTTCATTTCCCTCGGATCACTCGAGGATAGTGTACATGATAACGCTGATGGAGGGAGGGCTCTTGCCTGGGCTACGGCTGTGTGGGAGCAACAATCCACCGTTTGCCTCAGATTGAAGGAGTTTGTGGCAGAGTTACGGAAAGTTTATCCATTGTCCGGGAGAAAGGCTGCTCGTAAGCTGTTCCAACTATGTCAGGATTCCCGTAGTGTGGCAGACTACGCGGTGGATATTCGCACGTCGGTGGCTGAGAGTGCCTGGAACCCGGAAGCCCCGTTTGACGCGTTCCTTCATTTACATTACATTTACGTCATTTAGCAGACGCTCTTATCCAGAGCGACTTACAAATTGGTACATTCACCTTATGATATCCAGTGGAACAACCACTTTACAATAGTGGTTGAGCTGCCCCTGGACCTCGACTCCCTCATAGCCTTGACCATCCGGATCAATGGGCGGCTACGGGAACATACACTGCTCAAAAAAATAAAGGGAACACTTAAACAACACAATGTAACTCCAAGTCAATCACACTTCTGTGAAATCAAACTGTCCACTTAGGAAGCAACACTGATTGACAATAAATTTCACATGCTGTTGTGGAAATGGAATAGACAACAGGTGGAAATTATAGGCAATTAGCAAGACACCCCCAGTAAAGGAGTGGTTCTGCAGGTGGTGACCACAGACCACCTCTCAGTTCCTATGCTTCCTGGCTGATGTTTTGGTCACTTTTGAATGCTGGCGGTGCTTTCACTCTAGTGGTAGCATGAGACGGAGTCTACAACCCACACAAGTGGCTCAGGTAGTGCAGCTCATCCAGGATGGCACATCAATGCGAGCTGTGGCAAGAAGGTTTGCTGTGTCTGTCAGCGTAGTGTCCAGAGCATGGAGGCGCTACCAGGAGACAGGCCAGTACATCAGGAGACGTGGAGGAGGCCGTTGGAGGGCAACAACCCAGCAGCAGGACCGCTACCTCCGCCTTTGTGCAAGGAGGAGCAGGAGGAGCACTGCCAGAGCCCTGCAAAATGACCTCCAGCAGGCCACAAATGTGCATGTGTCTGCTTAAACGGTCAGAAACAGACTCCATGAAGGTGGTATGAGAGCCCGACGTCCACAGGTGGGGGTTGTGCTTACTGCCCAACACCGTGCAGGACGTTTGGCATTTGCCAGAGAACACCAAGATTGGCAAATTCGCCACTGGCGCCCTGTGCTCTTCACAGATGAAAGCAGGTTCACACTGAGCACACGTGACAGACGTGACAGAGTCTGGAGACGCTGTGGAGAACGTTCTGCTGCCTGCAACATCCTCCAGCATGACCGGTTTGGCGGTGGGTCAGTCATGGTGTGGGGTGGCATTTCTTTGGGGGGCCGCACAGCCCTCCATGTGCTCGCCAGAGGTAGCCTGACTGCCATTAGGTACCGAGATGAGATCCTCAGACCCCTTGTGAGACCATATGCTGGTGCGGTTGGCCCTGGGTTCCTCCTAATGCAAGACAATGCTAGACCTCATGTGGCTGGAGTGTGTCAGCAGTTCCTGCAAGAGGAAGGCATTGATGCTATGGACTGGCCCGCCCGTTCCCCAGACCTGAATCCAATTGAGCACATCTGGGACATCATGTCTCGCTCCATCCACCAACGCCACGTTGCACCACAGACTGTCCAGGAGTTGGCGGATGCTTTAGTCCAGGTCTGGGAGGAGATCCCTCAGGAGACCATCCGCCACCTCATCAGGAGCATGCCCAGGCGTTATAGGGAGGTCATACAGGCACGTGGAGGCCACACACACTACTGAGCCTCATTTTGACTTGTTTTAAGGACATTACATCAAAGTTGAATCAGCCTGTAGTTTGGTTTTCCACTTTAATTTTGAGTGTGACTCCAAATCCAGACCTCCATGTGTTGATAAATTGGATTTCCATTGATTATTTTTGTGTGATTTTGTTGTCAGCACATTCAACTAGGTAAAGAAAAAAGTATTTAATAAGATTATTTCATTCATTCAGATCTAACCAATGACCAATTTGACAGAACTTGAAGAATTTTGGAAAGAATAATGGACAAATGTGCAACAATTTCAAAGATTTTACTGAGTTACAGTTTACATACTGAGATCAGTCAATTGAAATAAATTCATTAGGCCCTAATCTATGGATTTCACATGACTGGGAATACAGATATGCATCTGTTGGTCACAGATAGCGGTGTGGATCAGAACACCAGTCAGTATCTGGAGTGAACATTCAGTTCTCTGGCAACAGCTCTGGTGGACATTCTTACTTATTGCACACTCTCAAAACTTGCGACATCTATGGCATTGTGTTGTGTCACAAAACTGCACATTTTAGTGGCCTTTTATTGCCCCCAGCACAAGGTGCACATGTGTACGTTTAATCAACTTCTTGATATGCCACACCTGTCATGTGGATGGATTATATTGGCAGAGTAATGCTCACTAACAGGGATGCAAACACATTTGTGCACAACATTTGAGAGGAATAAGCTTTTTGTGTGTGTGGAAAATTTCTGGGATCTTTTATTTCAGTTCATGAAGCATGGGACCAACAGTTTACATGTTGCGTTAATATGAAAAACAGAATGTATGCGTAATATTATAGACCATCTCTGCTATTCTGAAACTTAGCACCGCCTCTCAACCGCTCTCACTGGTTAGGTCCTTCTGTTTTTCACCACAGGGACCAGTAATGTATAGTCTGACAAGCTTGTCAGTTTCATTCCCTCTCACCAGTGAAGTGGTGAATAAGGTTAGGGATAAAGTAATGATTGCAAATATGAACTTTTTTTTCCCTCCATCTTTTTGTCCTCTGCTGTGCTCAGTATCAGGTAAGTTAAGACAAATATTTTGTGTGTGTGTGTGTGCGTGCATGCGTGCGTGTGTGTGTTATTACCTGATACTCCCTGTATATAGCCATATTATTACCTGTTACTCCCTTCATATAGCCATGTTATAACCTGGTACTCCCTGTATATAGCCATGTTATTACCTGGTACTCCCTGTATATAGCCATGTTATTACCTGTTACTCCCTGTATATAGCCATGTTATTACCTGGTACTCCCTGTATATAGCCATGTTATTACCTGGTACTCCCTGTATATAGCCATGTTATTACCTGATACTCCCTGTATATAGCCATGTTATTACCTGTTACTCCCTGTATATAGCCATGTTATTACCTGGTACTCCCTGTATATAGCCATGTTATTACCTGGTACTCCCTGTATATAGCCATGTTATAACCTGGTACTCCCTGTATATAGCCATGTTATTACCTGGTACTCCCTGTATATAGCCATGTTATTACCTGTTACTCCCTGTATATAGCCATGTTATTACCTGATACTCCCTGTATATAGCCATGTTATTACCTGGTACTCCCTGTATATAGCCATGTTATTACCTGTTACTCCCTGTATATAGCCATGTTATTACCTGGTACTCCCTGTATATAGCCATGTTATTACCTGGTACTCCCTGTATATAGCCATGTTATTACCTGGTACTCCCTGTATATAGCCATGTTATAACCTGGTACTCCCTGTATATAGCCATGTTATTACCTGGTACTCCCTGTATATAGCCATGTTATTACCTGGTACTCCCTGTATATAGCCATGTTATAACCTGGTACTCCCTGTATATAGCCATGTTATTACCTGGTACTCCCTGTATATAGCCATGTTATTACCTGGTACTCCCTGTATATAGCCATGTTATTACCTGGTACTCCCTGTATATAGCCATGTTATTACCTGGTACTCCCTGTATATTGCCATGTTATTACCTGGTACTCCCTGTATATAGCCATGTTATTACCTGGTACTCCCTGTATATTGCCATGTTATTACCTGGTACACCCTGTATATAGCCATGTTATTACCAGATACCCCTGCTCATCAACTTGGTACTGGTACTCCCTGTATATAGCTATGTTATAACCTGGTACTCCCTGTATATAGCCATGTTATAACCTGGTACTCCCTGTATATAGCCATGTTATAACCTTGTACTCCCTGTATATAGCCATGTTATAACCTGGTACTCCCTGTATATAGCCATGTTATTACCTGGTACTCCCTGTATATAGCCATGTTATTACCTGGTAGTCCCTGTATATAGCCATGTTATTACCAGATATCCCTGCTCATCAACTTGGTACTGGTACTCCCTGTATATAGCTATGTTATAACCTGGTACTCCCTGTATATAGCCATGTTATAACCTGGTACTCCCTGTATATAGCCATGTTATTACCTGGTACTCCCTGTATATAGCCATGTTATTACCTGGTACTCCCTGTATATAGCCATGTTATTACCTGGTACTCCCTGTATATAGCCATGTTATTACCTGGTACTCCCTGTATATAGCCATGTTATTACCTGATACTCCCTGTATATAGCCATGTTATTACCTGGTACTCCCTGTATATAGCCATGTTATTACCTGTTACTCCCTGTATATAGCCATGTTATTACCAGATACCCCTGCTCATCAACTTGGTACTGGTACTCCCTGTATATAGCCATGCTATTACCTGGTACTCCCTGTATATAGCCATTTTATTACCTGGTACTCCCTGTATATAGCCATGTTATTACCTGGTACTCCCTGTATATAGCCATGTTATTACCTGGTACTCCCTGTATATAGCCATGTTATTACCTGGTACTCCCTCTATATAGCCATGTTATTACCTGGTACTCCCTTCATATAGACATGTTATTACCTGGTACTCCCTGTATATAGCCATGTTATAACCTGGTACTCCCTGTATATAGCCATGTTATTACCTGTTACTCCCTGTATATAGACATGTTATTGCCTGGTACTCTCTGTATATAGTAATGTTATTACCTGGTACTCCCTGTATATAGCCATGTTATAACCTGGTACTCCCTGTATATAGCCATGTTATTACCTGGTACTCCCTGTATATAGCCATGTTATTACCTGGTACTCCCTGTATATAGCCATGTTATTACCTGGTACTCCCTGTATATAGCCATGTTATTACCTGGTACTCCCTGTATATAGCCATGTTATTACCTGATACTCCCTGTATATAGCCATGTTATTACCTGGTACTCCCTGTATATAGCCATGTTATTACCTGGTACTCCCTGTATATAGCCATGTTATTACCAGATACCCCTGCTCATCAACTTGGCACTGGTACTCCCTGTATATAGCCAAGTTATAGTTACCGATTGTGTATTTATTTATTCCTTGTATTATTCTTTTTCTATTATTGCTATTTTTTTCTCTCTGCATTGTTAGGAAGGACCCATAAGTAAGCATTTCACTATTAGTCTACACCTGTTGTTTACGAAGCATGTGACAAATACAATTTAATTTGGCTGTATAAACCATTTACACCAGGGATATTTAATCAGACATTCTCTGCTATTTTCATTGTTAACACTCAACCGCTCTCAGTGGTTATAGGCACTTCTCTTTTTCCCACAGTGACCAGGTTTCCATCCAACCTTTTTAAACAAGTAACGTACATGTCGTATAAAAAACAGTCCTGATGGAAACAGCAAATTTGTTGGTAAACTTTCCAAACGTCCACAAAACAAAATGTGCTCGACAAGGTGGGATCTTTTTGTGTCTGTAAAATTTATTATGTGAGAAATGGCGGTGTAAATGCTTTTATGCACAAATATTGATATAATAACCATCATATCGAAGTAAACTTCGGAGTCACGCAAAGTTATGGTGTGTGGTCCTCCCGCTACGACTTCCCACCATGAAGCATGGAGGAGGAGTGATGGTGTGGGGGTGCTTTGCTGATGACACTGTCTGTGATTTATTTAGAATTCAAGGCACACTTAACCAGCATGGCTACCAAAGCATTCTGCAGTGATATGCCATCCCATCTGGTTTGCGCTTAGTTGGACTATCATTTGTTTTTCAAAAGGACAATGACCCAACACACCTTCAGGCTGTGTAAGGGCTTTTTGACCAAGAAGGAGAGTGATGGAGTGCTGCATCAGATGACCTGGCTTCCCCAATCATCCGACCTCAACCCAATTGAGATGGTTTGGGATGAGTTGGACCGCAGAGTGAAGAAAAAGAAGCCAACAAGTGCTCAGTGGCAAGAAAAAGTATGTGAACCCTTGCCTAATGTTTTTTTTCACCTTTATTTAACCAGGTAGGCAAGTTGAGAACAAGTTCTCATTTACAATTGCGACCTGGCCAAGATAAAGCAAAGCAGTTCGACAACATACAAAAACACAGAGTTACACATGGAGTAAAACAACATACAATCAATGATACAGTAGAAAAAAAATAAGACTATATACAATGTGAGCAAATGATGTGAGATAAGGGAGGTAAAGGCAAAAAAGGCCATGGTGGCAGAGTAAATAAAGTATAGCAAGTAAAACACTGGAATGGTAGATTTGTTATTTGAAGAAAGTTCAAAGTTAAAATATAAATAATATGGTGCAAAGGAGCAAAATAAATAAAATAAATAAACAAAGTAGGGGAAGAGGTAGTAGTTTGGGCTAAATTATAGATGGGCTATGTACAGGTGCAGTGATCTGGGAGCTGCTGTGAACCATGCCTCCAACAAAAGAGATCTCAGAAGACCTAAGATTAAGAATTGTTGACTTGCATAAAGCTGGAAAGGGTTACAAAGGTATCTCTAAAAGCATTGGTGTTCATCAGTCCACGGTAAGACAAATTGTCTATAAACGGAGAAAGTTCAGCACTGTTACTACTCTCCCTAGGAGTGGCCGTCCTGCGAAGATGACTGCAAAAGCACAGCACAGAATGCTCCGTGAGGTTAAGAAGAAACCTAGAGTGTGAGCTAAAGACTTACAGAAATCTCTGGAACATGCTAGCATCTCTGTTAATGAGTCTATGATACGTAAAACACTAAACAAGAATGGTGTTCATGGGAGGACACCACAGAAAAAGCCACTGCTGTCCAAAAAAAACATTGCTGCTCGTCTGAAGTTTACAAAAGTGCACCTGGATGTTCCACAGCGCTACTGGAAAAATATTCTGTGGACAGATGAAACTACAGTTGAGTTGTTTGGAAGGAACACACAACACTATGTGTGGAGAAAAAAAGGCACAGCACACGAACATCAAAACCTCATCCCAACTGTAAAGTATTGTGGAGGTAGCATCATGGTTTGGGGCTGCTTTGCTGCCTCACGGCCTGGACAGCTTGCTATCATTGACGGAAAAACGAATTCCCAAATTTATCAAGACATTTTGCAGGAGAATGTTAGGCTGTCCGCCAATTGAAGCGCAACAGATGTTGGGTGATGCAACAGGACAACGACCCAAAACACAGAAGTAAATGAACAACAGAATGGCTTCAACAGAAGAAAATAGGCCTTCTGGAGTGGCCCAGTCAGAGTCCTGACCTCAACCCGATTGAGATGCAGTAAAATGACCTCAAGAGAACAGTTCACACCAGACATCCCAAGAATATTACTGAACTGAAACAGTTTTGTAAAGAGAAATGGTCCAAAATTCCTCCTGGCCTTTGTGCAGGTCGGATCCATAACTACAGAAAACATTTGGTTGAGGTTATTGCTGCCAAAGTAGGGTCAAGCAGTTATTAAAACCAAGGGTTGACATACTTTTCCCACCCTGAACTGTGAATGTTTACACGGTGTGTTCAATGAAGACATGAAAACGTATAATTGTTTGTGTGTTATTAGTTTAAGCAGACTGTTTGTCTATTGTTGTGACCTAGATGAAGACCAGATCACATTTTATGACCAATTTATGCAGAAATCCAGATATTTCCAAAGGGTTCACATACTTTTTCTTGCCACTGTATGTGGGAACTCCTTCAAGACTGTTGGAAAAGCATTCCTAATGAAGCTGGTTGAGAGAATGCCAAGAGTGTGCAAAGCTGTCATCAAGGCGAAGGGTGGCTACTTTGAAGAATCTCAAATATAAAATATATTTTGAACACTTTTCAGCTGTGCTAACATAATTGCAAAAGTGTTTTCTAATGATCAATTAGCTTTTTAAAATGATAAACTTGGATTAGCTAACAAAACGTGCTATTGGAACATAGGCGTGATGGTTGCTGATAATGGGCCTCTGTACACCTATGTAGATATTCCATAAAAAATCTGCCGTTTCCAGCTACAATAATCATTTACAATATTAACATTTTCTTCACTGTGTTTCTGATCAATTTGATGTTATTTTAATGGTCAAATTTTTTGAACGATAGTGTATGTATATATATATACAGTTGAAGTCGGAAGTTTACATACACCTTAGCCAAATACATTTAAACTCAGTTTTTCACAATTCCTGACATTTAATCCTAGTAAAAATTCCCTGTCTTAGGTCAGTTAGGATCACCACGTTATTTTAAGAATGTGAAATGTCAGAATAATAGTAGAGAAAATGATTTATTTCAGCTTTTAATTCTTTCATCACATTCCCAGTGGATCAGAAGTTTACATACACTCAATTAGTATTTGGTAGCATTGCCTTTAAATTGTTTAACTTGGGTCAAATGTTTCGGGTAGCCTTCCACAAGTTTCCCACAATAAGTTGGGTGAATGTTGGCCCATTCCTCCTGACAGAGCTGGTGTAACTGAGTCAGGTTTGTATGCCTTCTTGCTCGCACACACTTTTTCAGTTCTGCCCACACATTTTCTATAGGATTGAGGTCAGGGCTTTGTGATGGCCACTCAAATACCTTTTGCCACAACTTTGGAAGCATGCTTGGGGGCATTGTCCATTTGCGACTAAGCTTTAACTTCCTGACTGATGTCTTGAGATGTTGCTTCAATATAACCACATACTTTTCCTTCCTCATGATGCCATCTATTTTGTGAAGTGCACCAGTCCCTCCTGCAGCAAAGCACCCCCACAACATGATGCTGTCACCCCCGTGCTTCACGGTTGGGATAGTGTTCTTCGGCTTGCAAGCCTCCCCCTGTCACGCCCTGACCATAGAGAGCCTTTTATTCTCTATGTTGGTTAGGTCGGGGTGTGACTAGGGTGGGTAATCTAGATTATTCTATTTCTATGTTGGCCTGGTATGGTTCCCAATCAGAGGCAGCTGTTTATCGTTGTCTCTGATTTGGGATCATATTTAGGCAGCCATTTCCCCACTGTGTTTTGTGGGATCTTGTTTTGTTTTTGTGTAGTTGCCTATGAGCACTCCACAACGTCACGTTTCGTTTGTTCTTTATAGTTTTTTTTGCGCGGTGCACTTCTAATAAAATGTCGAACCGATTTCACGCTGCGCTTTGGTCTGAATGTTCATACGACGATCGTGACACCCCCTTTTTCCTCCAAACATAACGATGGTCATTATGGCCAAACAGTTCTATTTTTGTTTCATTAGACCAGAGGACATTTCTCCAAAAAGTACAATCTTTGTCCCCATGTGCAGTTGCAAACCGTGGTGTGGCTTTTTTATGGCGGTTTTGGAGCAGTGGCTTCTTCCTTGCTGAGCGGCCTTTCAGGTTAAGTCGATATAAGACTCATTTTACTGTGGATATAGATACTTTTGTACCCGTTTCCTCCAGCATCTTCACAAGGTCTTTTGCTGTTGTTCTGGGATTGATTTGCATTTTTCACACCAAAGTACGTTCATCTCTAGGAGACAGAACGCATCTCCTTCCTGAGTGGTATGAAGGCTGCGTGGTCCCATGGTGTTTATACTTGCGTACTATTGTTTGTACAGATGAACGTGATACCTTCAGGTGTTTGGAAATTGCTCCCAAGAATGAACCAGGCTTGTGGAGGTCTACAGTTTTTTTTCTGAGGTCTTGACTGATTTCTTTTGATTTTCCCATGATGTCAAGCAAAGAGGCACAGAGTTTGAAGGTAAGCCTTGAAATACATCCACAGGTACACCTCCAATTGACTCAAATGATGTCAATTAGCCTATCAGAAGCTTCTAAAGCCATGACATCATTTTCTGGAATTTTCCAAGCTGTTTAAAGGCACAGTCAACTTAGTGTATGTACATTTCTGACCCACCGGAATTGTGATGCAGTGAATTATAAGTGAAAAAATCTTTCTGTAAACAATTGTTGGAAAAATTACTTGTGTCATGCACAAAGTAGATGTCCTAACCGACTTGCCAAAACTATAGTTTGTTAACAAGAAATTTGTGGAGTGGTTGAAAAGCGAGTTTTAATGACTCCAACCTAAGTGTGTGTTAGCTTCCGACTTCAACTGTATATATATCTATATCCTGAGTTCTTTTTACATCTCCTACATTTAGGACAAACACATTTTTTTTGGACTGTTATTTTTGCCATTTATGAATGTGTTATTCAACGTGTTTCTATGGGCATTAGTAGTAAAGGCCAAAATAAAAAAATGTGCAAATAATTTTGTAATATTTTAGTTTGAATTCAAAAGGGCTCTCCCCCAACATCTTAGACTCTAAATAATTAAAAACAATGAATGCACAATTAATATTTCAGTTTTCAGTTATGTGCTATGAGTTTTACATCTGGAATTTGCACCAAAGTGGGGAAAACAGTTTATAAAAACGCTCCAATTCATATTACCATGGGCTCTTCCTTTATCCTAGAACAAAAGAAAACAGCAGACATCAAAGAAACTGTCCCTCTTGGATACAATCATATCCACAATACAATAATCAGGATACCTTGGATGAACGGTGTGAATTATGTTTGTTTATTTGTTTGTTTGTCTTCAGGTGAGCAACTTTCCAGAGAAGTGGGAGGTGAGCTGGTGTTGAAGCCAGATATGTCATCCCCACCCCATCACAAGCATCCTGTGGAAGAATGGTAAGATGAAGGTGGCAGAGTGGGACAAGGATTTTGTTGGTCTGGACATCTATGCTGCCTTTAAAGGCCGCACAACCCTGGACCAGACCACTGGAGAGCTGAGAGTCACCGGCTTGATGAAACCAGACAGTGGAGTTTACTCAGTGGAGTTCAACAGCAAACTGCTCGACAAGACATATACACTATCTTTTAGTGTGTGTGTGTGTGTGTGTGTGTGTGTGTGTGTGTGTGTGTGTGTGTGTGTGTGTGTGTGTGTGCGTGCGTGCGACGTGCACATGCATCAAACAGTTATGTATTTTCACATTCTAATCTTGTATAGAAAATACATTTCACCACCATGGCATGAGGAAATTAAAAAAGGGGGTGGTGGACCAAATTGCTCTCAAATATATATATATTTTTTACTAGGCAAGTCAGTTAAGAACAAATTCTTATTTTCAATGACAGCCTAGGAACAGTGTTGTGTAAAGTGGGTGGTGGACCAAATTGCTCTCAAATATATATATATTTTTTACTAGGCAAGTCAGTTAAGAACAAATTCTTATTTTCAATGACAGCCTAGGAACAGTGGGCTAACTGCCTTGTTCAAGGGCAGAATGACAGATTTGTACCTTGTCAGCTCGGGGATTCGATCTTGCAACTAGTCCAACGCTCTAACCACGAGGCTACGCTGCCACCCCAGTGTGATCAGAAAGTTATTTTCAAAGGCCTCTTTTCAAAACACACTTCTCTAATATATTTGGTTCCTGTAGCCAATTGCAACCCACCATGCAGTCCCAATAATGTAAATACACTGTTTAGATTTTCTCTGTATATCTACAGTGGCTTGCGAAAGTATTCACCCCCTTGGCATTTTTCCTATTTTGTTGCCTTACAACCTGGAATTAAAATGGATTTTTGGGGGGTTTGTATCATTTTAATTTACACAACCTGCCTCCCACTTTGAAGATCCAAATATGTTTTATTGTGAAACAAACAAGAAATAAGACAAAAAAACTACTTGAGCATGCATAACTATTGACCTCCCCAAATTCATTACTTTCTAGAGTCACCTTTTGCAGCAATTAGAGCTGCAAGTCTCTATAAGCTTGGTACATCTAGCCACTGGGATTTTTGCCCATTCTTCAAGGCAAAACTGCTCCAGCTCCTTCAAGTTGGATGAGTTCCGCTGTTGTACAGCAATCTTTAAGTCATACCACAAATTCTCAATTGGATTGAGGTCTGGGCTTTGACTAGGCCATTCCAAGACATTTAAATGTTTCCCCTTAAACCACTCAAGTGTTGCTTTAGCAGTATGCTTAGGGTCATTGTCCTGCTGGAAGGTGAACCTCCGTCCCAGTCTCAAATCTCTGGAATACTGAAATAGATTCTTAAGAATTTCCCTGTATTTAGCCCCATCCATCATTCCTTCAATTCTGACCAGTTTCTCAGTCCCTGCTGACGAAAAACATCCCCACAGCATGATGCTGCCACCACCATGCTTCACCGTGGGGATGGTGTTCTCATGGGTGATGAGAGGTGTTGGGTTTGCGCCAGACATAGTGTTTCCCTTGATGGCCAAAAAGCTCAATTCTAGTCTCATCTGACCAGAGTACCTTCTTCCATATGTTTGGGGAGTCTCCCACATGCCTTTTGGCAAACACCAGAGATGTTTGCTTATTTTTTTCTTTGAGCAATGGCTTTTTTCTGGCCACTCTTCCGTAAAGCCCAGCTCTGTGGACTGTACGGCTTAAAGTGGTCCTATGGACAGATACTCCAATCTCTGCTGTGGAGCTTTGCAGCACCTTCAGGGTTATCTTTTGTCTCTTTGTTGCCTCTCTGATTAATGCCCTCCTTGCCTAGTCTGTGAGTTTTGGTGGGCGGCCCTCTCTTGGCAGGTTTGTTGTGGTGCCATATTCTTTCAATTTTTTTTAATAATGGATTTAATAGTGCTCTGTCGGATGTTCAAAGATTCTGATATTTTTTATAACCCAAACCTGATCTGTACTTCTCCAGAAATGTGTCCCTGACCTGCTTGGAGAGCTCCTTGATCTTTATCCTGTTAGGGCTAGGGGGCAGTATTGACACGGCTGGATAAAAAACGTACCCGATTTAATCTGGTTACTACTCCTGCCCAGTAACTAGAATATGCATATAATTATTGGCTTTGGATAGAAAACACCCTAAAGTTTCTAAAACTGTTTGAATGGTGTCTGTGAGTATAACATAACTCATATGGCAGGCCAAAACCTGAGAAGATTCCATGCAGGAAGTGGCCTGTCTGACAATTTCTTGCCCTTCTTGATTATCTCTATCCATTACAGAGGATCTCTGCTGTTACGTGACACTTCCTACGGCTCCCATGGGCTCTCAGAAGGCGGCAAAAAGCTGAATCGTGGCTTTGCAGGCTCTGGCTGAAAAAAAAGTACCGCGTTTGGGTAGTGGCTGGTTACAGTACTGTGAGACTCAGGCGCGTGCCCGAGTCGACCTCATGCTTTGTTTTCTTTCCTCTGTTTACCTAAATGCAGATTCCCGGTCGGAATATTGTTGCTTTTTTACGAGAAAAATGGCATAAAAATGGATTTTAAACAACGGTTGACATGCTTCGGATAGTGTCTTGAACGCACGAACAAAACGCTGCTATTTGGATATAACGATGGATTATTTTGGATCAAACCAACATTTGTTATTGAAGTAGCAGTCCTGGGAGTGCATTCTGACGAAGAACACCAAAGGTAATCAAACTTTTGTAATAGTAAATCTGAGTTTGGTCAGGGCTAAACTTGGTGGGTGTCTAAATAGCTAGCCGTGATGGCTGGGCTATGTACTCAGAATATTGCAAAATGTGCTTTCACCGAAAAGCTATTTTAAAATCGGACACCTCAATTGCACAAAGGAGTTCTGTATCTATAATTCTTAAAATAATTACGTTTTTTGTGAACGCTTATCGTGAGTAATTTAGTAAATTCACCGGATGTTTGCGGGGGGTATGCTAGTTCTGAACGTCACATGCTAATGTAAAAAGCTGTTTTTTGATATAAATATGAACTTGATTGAACAAAACATGCATGTATTGTATAACATAATGTCCTAGGTGTGTCATCTGATGAAGATCATCAAAGGTTAGTGCTGCATTTAGCTGTCTTCTGGGTTTTTGTGACATTATATGCTAGCTTGAAAAATGGGTGTCTGATTATTTCTGGCTGGGTACTCTGCTGACATAATCTAATGTTTTGCTTTCGTTGTAAAGCCTTTTTGAAATCGGACAGTGTGGTTAGATTAACGAGAGTCTTGTCTTTAAAATGGTGTAAAATAGTCATATGTTTGAGAAATTGAAGTAATAGCATTTCTAAGGTATTTGAAAATCGCGCCACGGGATTACACTGGCTGTTGCGTAGGTGGGACGATTTCGTCCCGCCTAGCCCAGAGAGGTTAAAGTCCCGCTTGCTTGGTTGTGCCCCTTGCTTAGTGGTGTTGCAAACTCTGGGGCCTTTCACAACAGGTGTGTGTATATATACTGAGATCATATGACTGTCAAGTCCTCCTCTTGTTCAACATCCAAAGGACACAGGGACAACTCAATTTTCCGACTCAATCTTTTTTATTTTTAGTTTGCCTTCAGTTGATTGGTCTGTCCAGTAATTTAGCCAGTAAATTAGCCAGTAAATTAGGTTGTAAACCTTTAAAGACAGAACAAAAAGTTACCACCTTAATTCAACATTTTAATGAACTTAAATTAGTTTAAACATTTAAATAACATTCTAAATAACTAAGATGAATTAACCATTTAAGCCTTTTACCATTGGCGTCTTTGGACTGAACCTGAGTGAACTTGGAGTTTTCCCTCTCAAGTTTGTTCTTCTGAATGACTGACGCCCTCCATGCCTTCACAGGTGCTCCAAATCAGTGAAAATGATTGATCAGGTGACAAGCAGCCGGTTTGCTGCTGCTGGTGCACTCTGGGAAGTGTAGTTCTTTGACTCACTCCTGATATTCAGCTCAACAATGACAGATGATGTGACACTTAGATTGCACACAGGTGGACTTTCTTTAACTAATTATGTGACTTCTGAAGGTAATTGGTTGCACCAGATTGTATTTAGGGGCTTCATAGCAAAGGGGGTGAATACATATGCATGCACCACTTTTCCGTTTTTATTTTTTATACTTTTTAATTTTTTCATTTCGCTTCACCAATTTTGACTATTTTATGTATGTCCATTAGATGAAATCCAAATAAAAATCCATTTAGATTACAGGTTGTAATACAACAAAATAGGAAAAATGCCAAGGAGGGTGAATACTTTGCAAGGCACTGTACATGCTCTGGTATAGTGCATGCATACAGGACAGTCACATGTATTAGGACCTGTATAAACCATTTATTACAGAGACATGTAATCACACTATCTCTGCTATTTTCATTAACACTAAGCTCAGCCTTTCAACCTCTCTCAGTGGTTATAGGCACTTATCTTTCTCCCACGTTGACCAGTTATGTACAGCTTCAAAAGCTACCCTGAACAAAAATAAAAACGCAAAATGTAAAGTGTTGGTCCCAAGTTTCATGAGCTGAAATAAAAGTTCCCAGAAATGTTCCATATGTACAAAAAGCTTATTTCTCTCAAATTTTGTGCACAAATGTGTTTACATCCCTGTTAGTAAGCATTTCTCCTTTGCCAAGATAATCCATCTACCTGACAGGTGTGGCATATCAAGAAGATCATTAAACAGCATGATCATTACACAGGTGCACCTTGTGCTGGAGACAATAAAAGGCCACTGTAAAATGTGCAGTTTTGTCACACAACACAATGCCACAGATGTCTCATGTTTTGATGGAGCATACAATTGGCATGCTGACTGCAGGAATGTCCACCAGAGCTGTTGCCAGAGAATTTAATGTTCATTTCTCTACGATAAGCCTCCTCCAATGTTGTTTTAGAGAATTTGGCGGTACATCCAACCGGCCTCACAACCGCAGACCACGTGTATGGCATTGTGTGGGTGAGTGGTTTGCCGATATCAGCGTTGTGAACAGAGTGCCCCATGGTGGTGGTGGAGTTATGGTATGAGCAGGCATAAGCTAAGGACAACGAACACAATTGTATTTTATCAATAGCAGTTTCAATGCACAGAGATACCGTGAAGAGATCCTGAGGCCCATTGTCGCGCCATTCATCCACCGCCATCACCTCATGTTTCAGCATGATAATCCATGTCGCAAGGATCTGAACACAATTCCTGGAAGATGAAAATGTCCCAGTTCTTCCATGGCTTGCATACTCGCCAGACATGTCACCATTTAAGAATGTTTGGGATGCTCTGGATCGACGTGTTAGACAGCGTGTTCCAGTTCTCGCCAACATCCAGAAATTTCGCACAGACATTTGAAGCGGATTTGGACAACATTTCACAAGTCACAATCAACAGCCTGATCAACTCTATGTGAAGGAACTGTGTCGCACTGCATGAGGCAAATGGTGGTAACACCAGATACTGACTGGTGTTCTGATCCACACCCCTACCTTTTTTTGTATGTATCTGTGACCAACAGATTCATATCTATATCCCCAGGGAAATCCATAGATTAGGGCCTAATTAATTTATTTCACTTGACTGATTTTCTTATATAAACTGTAACTCTGTAAAATATTTTAAACTGTTGCATGTTGTGTTTATATTTTTGTTCAGTGTATATATCATTATCTGTTGTACTGGTGATTCACAATAAACTAGGATTCTGCATGAATGACTCAGGAGTGTAAGACGTGTTCAAAACATTGAATGCACAATCAAAGGTTCTGAACATAAGGCAGAGAGCATTACAAGTGTTATCAGTTTTTAGATGTGTGCTCAGAGTTTTAAAAATGAACCATTTACATCTGAAATTTGCATAACAGTGATAGCAAAGAATCAAATCAAATTTTATTATTCACATGCGCCAAATACAACCTTACAGTGAAATGCTTACTTACAAGCCCCTAACCAACAATACAGTTAAAAGAAATATGGATAAGAATAAGAAATAAAAGTAACAAGTAATTAAAAAGCAGCAGTAAAATAACAATTGCAAGACTATTTACAGGGGGTAACAGTACAGAGTCTATGTGCGGGGGCACCGGTTAGTTGAGGTAATATGTACCTGTGCTGTTGGTAGAGTTATTAAAGTGACTATGCATAGACGACAACAGAGAGTAGCAGAAGTATAAAAGGAGGAGGGGGCAATGCAAATAGTCTGGGTAGCCATTTGATTAAATGTTCAGGAGTCTTATGGCTTGGGGGTAGAAGCTGTTTAGAAGCCTCTTGGACCTAGACTTGGCGCTCCGGTACCGCTTGCCATGTGCTAGCAGAGAGAACAGTCTATGACTAGGGTGGCTGGAATCTTTGACAATTTTTAGGGCCTCCCTCTGACACCGCCTGGTATAGAGGTCCTGGATGGCAGGAATCTTGGCCCCAGTGATGTACTGGGCTATTCGCACTACCCTCTGTAGTGCCTTGCGGTTGGAGGCCGAGCAGTTGCCATACCAGGCAGTGATGCAACCAGTCAGGATATGTGTGTGTGTGTGTGTGTGTGTGTGTGTGTGTGTGTGTGTGTGTGTGTGTGTGTGTGTGTGTGTGTGTGTGCCTCACAAGCATTTTCTGACACTATTCCTTCATCTGTTTATGTCCTCTATTTACAGAGGCCGTCCCCAAACCCACAATCCCTTCCTCCTGCACTCTGACCTGTGAAGGCGACACCACTGATGCTGAACTTGTCACCTACAGCTGGAAAGTGGGAGAAGGGGGCATGGGAGGTCTTAGACAAACAGCTGATTTGTCTCTAAGAGTGACACTGGTGAATCAACCAATGGTTACAAGTACACCTGCAAGATGAAGAATTGTGTTGGGGAAGGATAGGTCAGCGAGCCAGTTGGACTGGTGTTTGACTAAGGTCAGTGGACACTCAGAAGTGTGCTACGGTCTTATGTATTGTTATGTTAGTAACACTACTAGTGTTCTAGGGCATTTGGATCAATATGACAGTAATATCTCCCATGACCATCTTAAGGCTTCCGAAACATTTACACCTGGGCCACTGGTCAATCAGCCTGGACACCACAGACATCCTGCTTGCTGCTTTGAAACAGTGCACTTTCACTTTTACTCTCCCTGTGCTCCATACTTTTGTTGTTAAATTAAAAAAAATATATGTTTTTACATTTCTCAAAGGCCCAGTGCTGTCAAAACATGATTTCCTGTGTTTTACAGTGGCCAGTTTATTAGGTACACCACCCTATTCACAGAATGGAGGATAACACCATTTTAGTGTAAGAGCTGTTTGAAAAGACCACCTGAAATTTCTGCCTGTTTTGGTGGGATGGAGTTTTGGCCTGCCTGGTGACATCACCAGTAAATTGGTTAATGGACCAATAAGAAAGAGAGTTCCAAACCTCTCTGCCAATAATAGCTAGTTTTCAGCTTTCCCATCCCTAGTCAGACCTCTTCCAGACAGTTCTAGCTAAATTCTTGCTTGACAAATTGCTCTTTGCTAATAAGCTATTTTTGTTTCTCTTTGACCATTTTAATTGAAAACCATCACAATATGGTACCCAGAAATGACTTAATATTGAGATAAAAACGGCTGCATTGGACCTTTAAGGACTATTGGAAGACTAGCCATTGGTGGGCTAAAAGAAATCCTAATTAAAAATCATCGAATCAAATGTTCTTGTATTTTAAGTTGTCAGAAAACTTTGAACATGTTCACTGACAATTGTGTAAACACTTTTGAAAAAGCTAATGTCTATCTATACTGCAATTTTCAGTTTGCACCATGCACCTATTTTAATTGAAAATAAAACATTTGAATGTGTGATATAATTATTTCTTAATTTCTTAATCCTTTCACTTAGATATGAACAGTGGCGACCCGTCATTCACAGCAGGTGGGGCAGAGCCCCACATTTTTAGCACTTGCAAAACAGGCAAGCCTTCATCATGTTATTTTGGCATTAATACGTGTCACATGTCAGTTTGCAAACAATGTAAAAAATATTTATATATCATTGAGTTAATAAAACCGCATACAAACATGGTCTCTTTTTTGTTTTCTTGACTAAGGCAGCTCCAAAATGCAGGTGTTTCAGCCTAGCTCAGTGCTTTCTGTGGTGGTGGGGCAGCCAGCAGAAAATACGGAGCGTAGGGGTTGGTAATGTTCTCTCGTTGCGCCGTGACTGGCTCAGTGTTCTCTCACTCATGGGGACACTACGTCACCGCCAAGTCTAAGGGTAGACATAGAAAATTATAGCCCCTTGGGTGCTGCCATAGAGTTACATTAGAAGTGCCCATCCAAGAAGGCTCAAGGTCATTGGCCACAGATAAAATGACGTGAAATCACGTTATATCTACAGTAGCTTTGATTGGACTGATCATGTCAACATCATACTTTCAAAATCTTAGCTGGTAGTCATCATCATGAATCAAGTCGACAATCTACCGGCAAATCCTTTTTAATCCTTGTCATATGAAGAGAAATAATGAAGAGAAATTATAGATAAAATGTATCAGTACTCATCGGCCATTGGACATAAACATTAAACAACAAGTTGGAAATCGCAAATTCAACAATGAGTGCTTTGGATGGAATCAGTGCCTAACTGCAAGCATTGCAAAGCAATCATTAGCCTGCTACTCAGTGAACTGGCTGTGGCTGTGTAGTCCTAAATCTAAGATTAATACATCTAGACGTTCCGCTAGCGGAACACCTGCTCCAATATCCAATGATGGGCGTGGCGCGAAATATAAACTCCTCTAAAATCCGAAAACTTCCATTTCTCAAACATATGACTATTTTACAGCATTTTAAAGACAAGACTCTCGTTAATCTAACCACACTGTCCGATTTCAAAAAGGCTTTACAGCGAAAGCAAAACATTAGATTATGTCAGCAGAGTACCCAGCCAGAAATAATCAGACACCCATTTTTCAAGCTAGCATATAATGTCACAAAAAACAAAACCACAGCTAAATGCAGCACTAACCTTTGATGATCTTCATCAGATGACAACCCTAGGACATTATGTTATACAATGCATGCATGTTTTGTTCAATCAAGTTCATATTTATATCAAAAAACAGCTTTTTACATTAGCATGTGACGTTCAGAACTAGCATACCCCCCGCAAACATCCGGTGAATTTACTAAATTACTCACGATAAACGTTCACAAAAAACATAACAATTATTTTAAGAATTATAGATACAGAACTCCTCTATGCACTCGATATGTCCGATTTTAAAATAGGTTTTTGGTGAAAGCACATTTTGCAATATTCTCAGTAGATAGCCCAGCCATCACGGCTAGCCATTTAGACACCGACCAAGTTTAGCCCTGACCAAACTCCGATTTACTATTACAAAAGTTTGATTACCTTTGTTGTCTTCGTCAGAATGCACTCCCAGGACTGCTACTTCAATAACAAATGTTGGTTTGGTCCAAAATAATCCATCGTTATATCCAAATAGCGGCGTTTTGTTTGTGCGTTCAAGACACTATCCGAAGTGTAAATAAGGGTCACGAGCATGGCGCAATTCATGACAAAAGATTTCTAAATATTCCATTACCGTACTTCGAAGCATGTCAACCGCTGTTTAAAATCAATTTTTATGCCATTTTTCTCGTAAAAAAGCGATAATATTCCGACCGGGAATCTGCGTTTAGGTAAACAGACGAAAGAAAACAAAGCATTCTGTCGACGCGGGCACGAGCCTGAGTCTCACAATACTGTAACCAGCCACTACCCAAACGCGCTACTTTTTTTCAACCAGAGACTGCAAAGCCACGATTCAGCTTTTTGCCGCCTTCTGAGAGCCCATGGGAGCCGTAGGAAGTGTCACGTAACAGCAGAGATCCTCTGTAATGGATAGAGATAATCAAGAAGGGCAAGAAATTGTCAGACAGGGCGCTTCCTGCATGGAATCTTCTCAGGTTTTGGCCTGCCAAATTAGTTCTGTTATACTCACAGACACCATTCAAACAGTTTTAGAAACTTTGGAGTGTTTTCTATCCAAAGCTAATAATTATATGCATATTCTAGTTTCTGGGCAGGAGTAATAATCAGATTAAATCGGGTATGTTTTTTAGCCGGCCGTGAAAATACTGCCCCCTATCCATAACAGGTTGGGTCTCTTTTCCTAGTTTAAAATTGTAAACATTCAACATTGGCCATGCTGTCAATTAAGCATGATTTGTGCCGTGCTCGAAACAACTGTTAACTCGGAACTGCAAAATCTGACTTTAGTGAGTTCAAGACAACTGGGACCTCGGGAAAAATGAGCCAAGACTGGGAAAATACCTTTTGAACTTTCATCCAACTCGAAATTGTAAATCGGGTTACTCGTGCTTCTTTCTAGAGCTACAACCTGAAGATAACTGACGTCATCATGATTTGACCTTTTTTTCTTCTTCGAGTTCCCAGTTGTCTTGAAAGCATCATAAATCCAGAGAATACCAGACTTTGATGACAAAGTTAGATGACAAAATTTGCCCACGAAGGACCGCCACGCCACCTTCCTGTTTAAGTGGGCACAGCACAACAAGGTGAGTCCAAAAATGTATTGTATGCTGCTGCATAAATTATGCCAGGGAGATATGTATACTGTAGCTAAGAAAGTAATAATAAGTGTATGTTGTGTAGTAAGCTGTTAGTAGCCCATGTGCCTCACCTTAATAATTTAGTCTATTTTCACCTCAAAACTTTGCCTACTGTTCTGACTTGGTGGTGCACATGTAGCCTGTTTTTGAGAAATGTAATCATTGAATATCGTAAGAGCTTTCATTGTCTTATACGCCCCCTTTATTTATGCTATGGTTCTGACTTGGTGTACAGAGAGAACACTGTAAGAATGGTCCATGTTCTGAATTCTGTCGCTGTACATTTCAAAAGTGCTGAACAAATAGTTATATTGATTATGTCCGTCTCGCTCATTAACGTCTTAATCAAAATTACGGATTGCTTCGTATCCGCTTATCATCCCTTTATGCCATAGTTTGTACATCTCAATTGTCAGAAGAAAACACATTTGTTTAAGAGGTTCGGATCTCTTGTTGAAATGGTTAACGTGTCGTCTTTAAAAACACTGGACCCCGGGTTTGAGTCCTGGTCTGTGCTACCAATATAATTTGTTACAGTTCCTTGTAATATTATACAGATGACTGTCTTGCATGTGTGCACTATACGTGACCATGTAGAGCCAGAGAAAATACTTTAGTTGGGACTGGTGGTGGGCTGCAAAAGCCTTCAGACAACGAACTGTGGGTAGAACAATTAATGACAGACAGTTTGGGATGAAAGTTTAAAGGCCTATTAATGATAAAAAATACATACAGTATTATCCCACCACTACAGTAGGGTTTACTGTACCGGTGGGTAGTGGTTACTGTAGCGGTGGGTAGTGGTGGTTAGGGGTTACTGTAGTGGTTACTATAGTGGTGGGTAGTGGTTACTGTAGTGGTGGGTAGGGGTTACTGTAGTGGTTACTGTAGTGGTGGGTAGTGAATACTGTAGTGGTATCTGTAGTGGTGGGTAGTGAATACTGTAGTGGTAGGTAGCGAATACTGTAGTGGTGGGTAGTGAATACTGCAGTGGTGGGTAGTGGTTACTGTAGTGGTGGGTAGTGAATACTGTAGTGGTTACTGTAGTGGTAGGTAGTGAATACTGTAGTGGTTACTGTAGTGGTAGGTAGTGAATACTGTAGTGGTTACTGTAGTGAATACTGTAGTGGTAGGTAGCGAATACTGTAGTGGTAGGTAGCGAATACTGTAGTGGTGGGTAGTGAATACTGCAGTGGTGGGTAGTGGTTACTGTAGTGGTGGGTAGTGAATACTGTAGTGGTTACTGTAGTGGTAGGTAGTGAATACTGTAGTGGTTACTGTAGTGGTAGGTAGTGAATACTGCAGTGGTTACTGAAGTGGTGGGTAGTGAATACTGTAGTGGTGGGTAGTGAATTCTGTAGTGGTTACTGTAGTGGTGGGTAGTGAATACTGTAGTGGTTCCTGTAGTGGTGGTTAGTGAATACTGTAGTGGTGGGTAGTGAATACTGTAGTGGTTACTGTAGTGGTGGGTAGTGAATACTGTAGTGGTTACTGTAGTGGTGGGTAGTGAATACTGTAGTGGTTACTGTAGTGGTGGGTAGTGGTTGCTGTGGTGGTGGGTAGTGGTTACTGCAGTGGTGGGTAGTGAATACTGTAGTGAATACTGTAGTGGTGGGTAGTGAATACTGTAGTGGTGGGTAGTTAATACTGTAGTGGTTACTGTAGTGGTTACTGTAGTGGTAGGTAGCGAATACTGTAGTGGTGGGTAGTGAATAATGTAGTGGTTTCTGTAGTGGTGGGTAGTGAATACTGTAGTGGTGGGTAGTGAATACTGTAGTGGTGGGTAGTGAATACTGTAGTGGTTACTGTAGTGGTGGGTAGTGAATACTGTAGTGGTTACTGTAGTGGTGGGTAGTGAACACTGTAGTGGTTACTGTAGTGGTGGGTAGTGAATAATGTAGTGGTTTCTGTAGTGGTGGGTAGTGAATACTGTAGTGGTGGGTAGTGAATACTGTAGTGGTGGGTAGTGAATACTGTAGTGGTGGGAAGTGGTTACTGTAGTGGTGGGTAGTGAATACTGTAGTGGTGGGAAGTGGTTACTGTAGTGGTGGGTAGTGAATACTGTAGTGGTGGGTAATGAATACTGTAGTGGTTACTGTAGTGGTGGGTAGTGAATACTGTACTGGTTACTGTAGTGGTGGGTTGTGAATACTGTACTTGTGGGTAGTGGTTTCGGGTAGTGGTGGGTAGTGAATACTGTAGTGGTTACTGTGGTGGTGGGTAGTGAATACTGTAGTGGTTACTGTAGTGGTGGATAGTGAATACTGTAGTGGTTACTGTAGTGATGGGTAGTGAATACTGAAGTGGTTTCTGTAGTGGTGGGTTGTGAATACTGTAGTGGTGGGTAGTGAATACTGTAGTGGTTACTGTAGTGGTGGCAGTGAATACTGTAGTGGTTACTGTAGTGGTGGGTAGTGAATACTGTAGTGGTTACTGTAGTGGTGGGTAGTGAATACTGTAGTTGTGGGTAGTGGTTACTGTAGTGGTGGGTAGTGAATACGGTAGTGGTGGGTAGTGAATACTGTAGTGGTGGGTAGTGAATACTATAGAGGTGAATAGTGGTGACTGTAGTGGTGGGCAGTGAATACTGTAGTGAATACTGTAGTGGTTATTGTAGTGGTGGGTAGTGGTTACTGTAGTGGTGGGTAGTGAATACTGTAGTGGTGGGTAGTGAATACTGTAATGGTGGGTAGTGAATACTGTAGTGGTGGGTAGTGAATACTGTAGTGGTGGGTAGTGAATACTGTAGTGGTGGGTAGTGAATACTGTAGTGGTTACTGTAGTGGTGGGTAGTGAATACTGTAGTGGTTACTGTAGTGGTGGGTAGTGAACACTGTAGTGGTTACTGTAGTGGTGGGTAGTGAATAATGTAGTGGTTTCTGTAGTGGTGAATAGTGGTGACTGTAGTGGTGGGCAGTGAATACTGTAGTGAATACTGTAGTGGTTATTGTAGTGGTGGGTAGTGGTTACTGTAGTGGTGGGTAGTGAATACTGTAGTGGTGGGTAGTGAATACTGTAATGGTGGGTAGTGAATAATGTAGTGGTGGGTAGTGGTTACTGTAGTGGTGGGTAATGGTGGGTAGTGAATACTGTAGTGGTGGGTAGTGAATACTGTAGTGGTGGGTAGTGGTTACTGTAGTGGTGGGTAGTGAAAACTGTAGTGGTTACAGTAGTGAATACTGTAGTGGTGGGTAGTGGTTACTGCAGTGGTGGGTAGTGAATACTGTAGTGGTGGGTAGTGAATACTGTAGTGGTAGGTGGTGAATACTGTAGTGGTGGGTAGTGATGGGTAGTGTTTACTGTAATGAATAATGTAGTGGTGGGTAGTGGTTACTGTAGTGGTGGGTAATGGTGGGTAGTGAATACTGTAGTGGTGGGTAGTGAATACTGTAGTGGTGGGTAGTGGTTACTGTAGTGGTGGGTAATGAATACTGTAGTGGTGGGTAGTGAATACTGTAGTGGTAGGTGGTGGTTACTGTAGTAGTGGGTAATGGTGGGTAGTGAATTCTGTAGTGGTGGGTATTGAATACTGTAGTGGTTACAGTAGAGGTGGGTAGTGAATACTGTAGTGGTGGGTAGTGAATCCTGTAGTGGTTACTTTAGTGGTGGGTAGTGAATACTGTAGTGGTTACTGTAGTGGTGGGTAGTGAATACTGTAGTGGTTACTGTAGTGGTGGGTAGTGAATACTGTAGTGGTGGGTAGTGAATAATGTAGTGGTTTCTGTAGTGGTGGGTAGTGAATAATGTAGTGGTTTCTGTAGTGGTGGGTAGTGAATACTGTAGTGGTGGGTAGTGAATACTGTAGTGGTGGGTAGTGAATACTGTAGTGGTGGGAAGTGGATACTGTAGTGGTGGGTAGTGAATACTGTAGTGGTGGGAAGTGGTTACTGTAGTGGTGGGTAGTGAATACTGTAGTGGTGGGTAGTGAACACTGTAGTGGTTACTGAAGTGGTGGGTAGTGAATACTGTACTGGTTACTGTAGTGGTGGGTTGTGAATACTGTACTTGTGGGTAGTGGTTTCGGTAGTGGTGGGTAGTGAATACTGTAGTGGTTACTGTGGTGGTGGGTAATGGTGGGTAGTGAATACTGTAGTGGTGGGTAGTGAATACTGTAGTGGTGGGTAGTGGTTACTGTAGTGGTGGGTAGTGAAAACTGTAGTGGTTACAGTAGTGAATACTGTAGTGGTGGGTAGTGGTTACTGCAGTGGTGGGTAGTGAATACTGTAGTGGTGGGTAGTGAATACTGTAGTGGTAGGTGGTGGTTACTGTAGTAGTGGGTAATGGTGGGTAGTGAATTCTGTAGTGGTGGGTAGTGAATCCTGTAGTGGTTACTTTAGTGGTGGGTAGTGAATACTGTAGTGGTTACTGTAGTGGTGGGTAGTGAATACTGTAGTGGTTACTGTAGTGGTGGGTAGTGAATACTGTAGTGGTTACTGTAGTGGTGGGTAGTGAATACTGTAGTGGTGGGTAGTGAATAATGTAGTGGTTTCTGTAGTGGTGGGTAGTGAATAATGTAGTGGTTTCTGTAGTGGTGGGTAGTGAATACTGTAGTGGTGGGTAGTGAATACTGTAGTGGTGGGTAGTGAATACTGTAGTGGTGGGAAGTGGATACTGTAGTGGTGGGTAGTGAATACTGTAGTGGTGGGAAGTGGTTACTGTAGTGGTGGGTAGTGAATACTGTAGTGGTGGGTAGTGAACACTGTAGTGGTTACTGAAGTGGTGGGTAGTGAATACTGTACTGGTTACTGTAGTGGTGGGTTGTGAATACTGTACTTGTGGGTAGTGGTTTCGGTAGTGGTGGGTAGTGAATACTGTAGTGGTTACTGTGGTGGTGTGTAGTGAATACTGGTGTGGTTACTGTAGTGGTGGATAGTGAATACTGTAGTGGTTACTGTAGTGAATACTGAAGTGGTTTCTGTAATGGTGGGTTGTGTAAAATGTAGCGGTGGGTAGTGAATACTGTAGTGGTTACTGTAGTGGTGGCAGTGAATACTATAGTGGTTACTGTAGTGGTGGGTAGTGAATACTGTAGTGGTTACTGTAGTGGTGGGTAGTGAATACTGTAGTTGTGGGTAGTGGTTACTGTAGTGGTGGGTAGTGAATACTGTAGGGGTGGGTAGTGAATACTGTAGTGGTGGGTAGTGAATACTATAGTGGTGAATAGTGGTTACTGTAGTGGTGGGCAGTGAATACTGTAGTGAATACTGTAGTGGTTACTGTAGTGGTGGGTAGTGGTTACTGTAGTGGTGGGTAGTGATGGGTAGTGTTTACTGTAATGAATAATGTAGTGGTGGGTAGTGGTTACTGTAGTGGTGGGTAATGGTGGGTAGTGAATACTGTAGTGGTGGGTAGTGAATACTGTAGTGGTGGGTAGTGGTTACTGTAGTGGTGGGTAGTGAAAACTGTAGTGGATACTGTGGTGGTGGGTAGTGAATACTGGTGTGGTTACTGTAGTGGTGGATAGTGAATACTGTAGTGGTTACTGTAGTGAATACTGAAGTGGTTTCTGTAATGGTGGGTTGTGTAAAATGTAGCGGTGGGTAGTGAATACTGTAGTGGTTACTGTAGTGGTGGCAGTGAATACTGTAGTGGTTACTGTAGTGGTGGGTAGTGAATACTGTAGTGGTTACTGTAGTGGTGGGTAGTGAATACTGTAGTTGTGGGTAGTGGTTACTGTAGTGGTGGGTAGTGAATACTGTAGGGGTGGGTAGTGAATACTGTAGTGGTGGGTAGTGAATACTATAGTGGTGAATAGTGGTTACTGTAGTGGTGGGCAGTGAATACTGTAGTGAATACTGTAGTGGTTACTGTAGTGGTGGGTAGTGGTTACTGTAGTGGTGGGTAGTGATGGGTAGTGTTTACTGTAATGAATAATGTAGTGGTGGGTAGTGGTTACTGTAGTGGTGGGTAATGGTGGGTAGTGAATACTGTAGTGGTGGGTAGTGAATACTGTAGTGGTGGGTAGTGGTTACTGTAGTGGTGGGTAGTGAAAACTGTAGTGGTTACAGTAGTGAATACTGTAGTGGTGGGTAGTGGTTACTGCAGTGGTGGGTAGTGAATACTGTAGTGGTGGGTAGTGAATTCTGTAGTGGTGGGTATTGAATACTGTAGTGGTTACAGTAGAGGTGGGTACTTAATACTGTAGTGGTTACTGTAGTGGTGGGTAGTGAATACTGTAGTGGTTATAGTAGAGGTGGGTACTTAATACTGTAGTGAATACTGTAGTGGTGGGAATTGAATACTGTGGTGGTGGGTAGTGGTTACTCTAGTGGTTACTGTTGTGGTGGGTATTGAATAATGTAGTGGTTACTGTAGTGGTGTGTACTGAATACTGTAGTGGTGGGTACTGAATACTGTAGTGGTGGGTAGTGAATACTGTAGTGGTTACTGTAGTGTTGTGTACTGAATACTGTAGTGGTGGGTAGTGAATACTGTAGTGGTGGGTAGTGGTTACTGTAGTGGTGGGTATTGGTTACTGTAGTGGTGGGTAGTGAATACTGTAGTGGTTACTGTAGTGGTGTGTACTGAATACTGTAGTGGTTACTGTAGTGGTGTGTACTGAATACTGTAGTGGTGGGTATTGAATACTGTAGTGGTGGGTAGTGAATACTGTAGTGTTGGGTAGTGAATACTGTAGTATTTACTGTAGTGGTGGGTTGTGAACACTGTAGTGGAGGGTAGTGATTACTGTAGTTGTGGGTATTGAATACTGTATTGGTTACTGTAGTGGTGGGTAGTGAATACTGTAGTATTTACTGCAGTGGTGGGTAGTGAATACTGTATTGGTTACTGTAGTGGTGGGTAGTGAATACTGTAGTGATTACTGTAGTGGTGGGTATTGAATACTGTAGTGGTGGGTAGTGAATACTGCAGCGGTAGGTAGCGAATACTGGAGTGGTGGGGAGTGAATACTGTAGTGGTGGGTAGTGAATACTGTAGTGGTGGGTAGTGAATACTGTAGTGGTGGGTAGGGAATACTTTAGTGGTGGGTAGTGGTTACTGTAGTGGTTACTGTAGTGGTGGGTAGTGAATACTGTAGTGGTGGGTAGTGGTTACTGTAGTGGTTACTGTAGTGGTGGGTAGTGAATACTGTAGTTGTGGGTTGTGAATACTGTAGTGGTGGGTAGTGAATACTGTAGTGGTTACTGTACTGGTGGGTAGTGGTTACTGTAGTGGTGGGTAGTGAATACTGCAGTGGTTACTGTAGTGGTGGGTAGTGAATACTGTAGTGGTGGGTAGTGAATACTCTAGTGGTTACTGTAGTGGTGGGTAGTGAACACTGTAGTGGAGTGTAGTGAATACTGTATTGGTGGGTAGTGAATGCTGTAGTGGTTACTGTAGTGGTGGGTAGTGAATACAACAGTGGTGGGTAGTGGTTACTGTAGTGGTGGGTAGTGGTTACTGTAGTGGTGGGTAGTGAATACTGTAGTGGTTACTGTAGTGGTGGGTAGTGAATACTGTAGTGGTTACTGTAGTGGTGGGTAGTGAATACTGTAGTGGTGGGTAGTGTATACTGTAGTGGTGGGTAGTGAATACTGTAGTGGTGGGTATTGAATACTGTAGTGCTGGTTAGTGAATACTGTAGTGATTACTGTAGTGGTGGGTATTGAATACTGTAGAGGTGGGTAGTGAATACTGTAGTGGTTATAGTAGAGGTGGGTACTTAATACTGTAGTGAATACTGTAGTGGTGGGAATTGAATACTGTGGTGGTGGGTAGTGGTTACTCTAGTGGTTACTGTTGTGGTGGGTATTGAATAATGTAGTGGTTACTGTAGTGGTGTGTACTGAATACTGTAGTGGTGGGTACTGAATACTGTAGTGGTGGGTAGTGAATACTGTAGTGGTTACTGTAGTGTTGTGTACTGAATACTGTAGTGGTGGGTAGTGAATACTGTAGTGGTGGGTAGTGGTTACTGTAGTGGTGGGTAGTGAATACTGTAGTGGTGGGTAGTGAATACTGTAGTGGTTACTGTAGTGGTGTGTACTGAATACTGTAGTGGTTACTGTAGTGGTGTGTACTGAATACTGTAGTGGTGGGTATTGAATACTGTAGTGGTGGGTAGTGAATACTGTAGTGTTGGGTAGTGAATACTGTAGTATTCACTGTAGTGGTGGGTTGTGAACACTGTAGTGGAGGGTAGTGATTACTGTAGTTGTGGGTATTGAATACTGTATTGGTTACTGTAGTGGTGGGTAGTGAATACTGTAGTATTTACTGCAGTGGTGGGTAGTGAATACTGTATTGGTTACTGTAGTGGTGGGTAGTGAATACTGTAGTGATTACGGTAGTGGTGGGTATTGAATACTGTAGTGGTGGGTAGTGAATACTGCAGCGGTAGGTAGCGAATACTGGAGTGGTGGGGAGTGAATACTGTAGTGGTGGGTAGTGAATACTGTAGTGGTGGGTAGTGAATACTGTAGTGGTGGGTAGGGAATACTTTAGTGGTGGGTAGTGGTTACTGTAGTGGTTACTGTAGTGGTGGGTAGTGAATACTGTAGTGGTGGGTAGTGGTTACTGTAGTGGTTACTGTAGTGGTGGGTAGTGAATACTGTAGTTGTGGGTTGTGAATACTGTAGTGGTAGGTAGTGAATACTGTAGTGGTTACTGTACTGGTGGGTAGTGGTTACTGTAGTGGTGGGTAGTGAATACTGCAGTGGTTACTGTAGTGGTGGGTAGTGAATACTGTAGTGGTGGGTAGTGAATACTCTAGTGGTTACTGTAGTGGTGGGTAGTGAACACTGTAGTGGAGTGTAGTGAATACTGTATTGGTGGGTAGTGAATGCTGTAGTGGTTACTGTAGTGGTGGGTAGTGAATACAACAGTGGTGGGTAGTGGTTACTGTAGTGGTGGGTAGTGGTTACTGTAGTGGTGGGTAGTGAATACTGTAGTGGTTACTGTAGTGGTGGGTAGTGAATACTGTAGTGGTTACTGTAGTGGTGGGTAGTGAATACTGTAGTGGTGGGTAGTGTATACTGTAGTGGTGGGTAGTGAATACTGTAGTGGTGGGTATTGAATACTGTAGTGCTGGGTAGTGAATACTGTAGTGGTTACTGTAGTGGTGGGTAGTGAATACTGTAGTTGTGGGTAGTGGTTACTGTAGTGGTGGGTAGTGAATACTGTAGGGGTGGGTAGTGAATACTGTAGTGGTGGGTAGTGAATACTATAGTGGTGAATAGTGGTTACTGTAGTGGTGGGCAGTGAATACTGTAGTGAATACTGTAGTGGTTACTGTAGTGGTGGGTAGTGGTTACTGTAGTGGTGGGTAGTGATGGGTAGTGTTTACTGTAATGAATAATGTAGTGGTGGGTAGTGGTTACTGTAGTGGTGGGTAATGGTGGGTAGTGAATACTGTAGTGGTGGGTAGTGAATACTGTAGTGGTGGGTAGTGGTTACTGTAGTGGTGGGTAGTGAAAACTGTAGTGGTTACAGTAGTGAATACTGTAGTGGTGGGTAGTGGTTACTGCAGTGGTGGGTAGTGAATACTGTAGTGGTGGGTAGTGAATTCTGTAGTGGTGGGTATTGAATACTGTAGTGGTTACAGTAGAGGTGGGTACTTAATACTGTAGTGGTTACTGTAGTGGTGGGTAGTGAATACTGTAGTGGTTATAGTAGAGGTGGGTACTTAATACTGTAGTGAATACTGTAGTGGTGGGAATTGAATACTGTGGTGGTGGGTAGTGGTTACTCTAGTGGTTACTGTTGTGGTGGGTATTGAATAATGTAGTGGTTACTGTAGTGGTGTGTACTGAATACTGTAGTGGTGGGTACTGAATACTGTAGTGGTGGGTAGTGAATACTGTAGTGGTTACTGTAGTGTTGTGTACTGAATACTGTAGTGGTGGGTAGTGAATACTGTAGTGGTGGGTAGTGGTTACTGTAGTGGTGGGTATTGGTTACTGTAGTGGTGGGTAGTGAATACTGTAGTGGTTACTGTAGTGGTGTGTACTGAATACTGTAGTGGTTACTGTAGTGGTGTGTACTGAATACTGTAGTGGTGGGTATTGAATACTGTAGTGGTGGGTAGTGAATACTGTAGTGTTGGGTAGTGAATACTGTAGTATTTACTGTAGTGGTGGGTTGTGAACACTGTAGTGGAGGGTAGTGATTACTGTAGTTGTGGGTATTGAATACTGTATTGGTTACTGTAGTGGTGGGTAGTGAATACTGTAGTATTTACTGCAGTGGTGGGTAGTGAATACTGTATTGGTTACTGTAGTGGTGGGTAGTGAATACTGTAGTGATTACTGTAGTGGTGGGTATTGAATACTGTAGTGGTGGGTAGTGAATACTGCAGCGGTAGGTAGCGAATACTGGAGTGGTGGGGAGTGAATACTGTAGTGGTGGGTAGTGAATACTGTAGTGGTGGGTAGTGAATACTGTAGTGGTGGGTAGGGAATACTTTAGTGGTGGGTAGTGGTTACTGTAGTGGTTACTGTAGTGGTGGGTAGTGAATACTGTAGTGGTGGGTAGTGGTTACTGTAGTGGTTACTGTAGTGGTGGGTAGTGAATACTGTAGTTGTGGGTTGTGAATACTGTAGTGGTGGGTAGTGAATACTGTAGTGGTTACTGTACTGGTGGGTAGTGGTTACTGTAGTGGTGGGTAGTGAATACTGCAGTGGTTACTGTAGTGGTGGGTAGTGAATACTGTAGTGGTGGGTAGTGAATACTCTAGTGGTTACTGTAGTGGTGGGTAGTGAACACTGTAGTGGAGTGTAGTGAATACTGTATTGGTGGGTAGTGAATGCTGTAGTGGTTACTGTAGTGGTGGGTAGTGAATACAACAGTGGTGGGTAGTGGTTACTGTAGTGGTGGGTAGTGGTTACTGTAGTGGTGGGTAGTGAATACTGTAGTGGTTACTGTAGTGGTGGGTAGTGAATACTGTAGTGGTTACTGTAGTGGTGGGTAGTGAATACTGTAGTGGTGGGTAGTGTATACTGTAGTGGTGGGTAGTGAATACTGTAGTGGTGGGTATTGAATACTGTAGTGCTGGGTAGTGAATACTGTAGTGATTACTGTAGTGGTGGGTATTGAATACCTTAGAGGTGGGTAGTGAATACTGTAGTGGTTATAGTAGAGGTGGGTACTTAATACTGTAGTGAATACTGTAGTGGTGGGAATTGAATACTGTGGTGGTGGGTAGTGGTTACTCTAGTGGTTACTGTTGTGGTGGGTATTGAATAATGTAGTGGTTACTGTAGTGGTGTGTACTGAATACTGTAGTGGTGGGTACTGAATACTGTAGTGGTGGGTAGTGAATACTGTAGTGGTTACTGTAGTGTTGTGTACTGAATACTGTAGTGGTGGGTAGTGAATACTGTAGTGGTGGGTAGTGGTTACTGTAGTGGTGGGTAGTGAATACTGTAGTGGTGGGTAGTGAATACTGTAGTGGTTACTGTAGTGGTGTGTACTGAATACTGTAGTGGTTACTGTAGTGGTGTGTACTGAATACTGTAGTGGTGGGTATTGAATACTGTAGTGGTGGGTAGTGAATACTGTAGTGTTGGGTAGTGAATACTGTAGTATTTACTGTAGTGGTGGGTTGTGAACACTGTAGTGGAGGGTAGTGATTACTGTAGTTGTGGGTATTGAATACTGTATTGGTTACTGTAGTGGTGGGTAGTGAATACTGTAGTATTTACTGCAGTGGTGGGTAGTGAATACTGTATTGGTTACTGTAGTGGTGGGTAGTGAATACTGTAGTGATTACGGTAGTGGTGGGTATTGAATACTGTAGTGGTGGGTAGTGAATACTGCAGCGGTAGGTAGCGAATACTGGAGTGGTGGGGAGTGAATACTGTAGTGGTGGGTAGTGAATACTGTAGTGGTGGGTAGTGAATACTGTAGTGGTGGGTAGGGAATACTTTAGTGGTGGGTAGTGGTTACTGTAGTGGTTACTGTAGTGGTGGGTAGTGAATACTGTAGTGGTGGGTAGTGGTTACTGTAGTGGTTACTGTAGTGGTGGGTAGTGAATACTGTAGTTGTGGGTTGTGAATACTGTAGTGGTAGGTAGTGAATACTGTAGTGGTTACTGTACTGGTGGGTAGTGGTTACTGTAGTGGTGGGTAGTGAATACTGCAGTGGTTACTGTAGTGGTGGGTAGTGAATACTGTAGTGGTGGGTAGTGAATACTCTAGTGGTTACTGTAGTGGTGGGTAGTGAACACTGTAGTGGAGTGTAGTGAATACTGTATTGGTGGGTAGTGAATGCTGTAGTGGTTACTGTAGTGGTGGGTAGTGAATACAACAGTGGTGGGTAGTGGTTACTGTAGTGGTGGGTAGTGGTTACTGTAGTGGTGGGTAGTGAATACTGTAGTGGTTACTGTAGTGGTGGGTAGTGAATACTGTAGTGGTTACTGTAGTGGTGGGTAGTGAATACTGTAGTGGTGGGTAGTGTATACTGTAGTGGTGGGTAGTGAATACTGTAGTGGTGGGTATTGAATACTGTAGTGCTGGGTAGTGAATACTGTAGTGATTACTGTAGTGGTGGGTATTGAATACTGTAGAGGTGGGTAGTGAATACTGTAGTGGTGGGTTTTGAATACTGTAGTGGTGGGTAGTGAATACTGTAGTGGTTACTGTAGTGGTGGGTAGTGAATACTGTAGTGGTGGGTATTGAATACTGTAGTGGTTACTGTAGTGGTGGGTAGTGAATACTGTAGTGGTTACTGTAGTGGTGGGTAGTGAATACTGTAGTATTTACTGTAGTAGTGGGTAGTGAATACTGTAGTGGAGGGTAGTGGTTATTTTAGTGGTTACTGTAGTGGTGGGTAGTGAATACTGTAGTGGTGGGTAGTGGTTACTGTAGTGGTGGGTAGTGAATACTGTAGTGGTGGGTAGTGATGGGTAGTGTTTACTGTAATGAATAATGTAGTGGTGGGTAGTGGTTACTGTAAAGGTGGGTAATGGTGGGTAGTGAATACTGTAGTGGTGGGTAGTGAATACTGTAGTGGTGGGTAGTGGTTACTGTAGTGGTGGGTAGTGAAAACTGTAGTGGTTACAGTAGTGAATACTGTAGTGGTGTGTAGAAGTTACTGCAGTGGTGGGTAGTGAATACTGTAATGGTGGGTAGTGAATACTGTAGTGGTAGGTGGTGAATACTGTAGTGGTGGGTAGTGATGGGTAGTGTTTACTGTAATGAATAATGTAGTGGTTACTGTAGTGGTGGGTAATGGTGGGTAGTGAATACTGTAGTGGTGGGTAGTGAATACTGTAGTGGTGGGTAGTGGTTACTGTAGTGGTGGGTAGTGAAAACTGTAGTGGTTATGGTAGTGAATACTGTAGTGGTGGGTAGTGGTTACTACAGTGGTGGGTAGTGAATACTGTAGTGGTGGGTAGTGAATACTGTAGTGGTAGGTGGGGAATACTGTAGTGGTAGGTAGTGGTTACTGTAGTATTGGGTAATGGTGGGTAGTGAATTCTGTAGTGGTGGGTATTGAATACTGTAGTGGTTACTGTGGTGGTGGGTAGTGAATACTGTAGTGGTTACTGTAGTGGTGGATAGTGAATACTGTAGTGGTTACTGTAGTGATGGGTAGTGAATTCTGAAGTGGTTTCTGTAATGGTGGGTTGTGAATAATGTAGTGGTGGGTAGTGAATACTGTAGTGGTTACTGTAGTGGTGGCAGTGAATACTGTAGTGGTTACTGTAGTGGTGGGTAGTGAATACTGTAGTGGTTACTGTAGTGGTGGGTAGTGAATACTGTAGTTGTGGGTAGTAGTTACTGTAGTGGTGGGTAGTGAATACTGTAGGGGTGGGTAGTGAATACTGTAGTGGTGGGTAGTGAATACTATAGTGGTGAATAGTGGTTACTGTAGTGGTGGGCAGTGAATACTGTAGTGAATACTGTAGTGGTTACTGTAGTGGTGGGTAGTGGTTACTGTAGTGGTGGGTAGTGATGGGTAGTGTTTACTGTAATGAATAATGTAGTGGTGGGTAGTGGTTACTGTAGTGGTGGGTAATGGTGGGTAGTGAATACTGTAGTGGTGGGTAGTGAAAACTGTAGTGGTTACAGTAGTGAATACTGTAGTGGTGGGTAGTGGTTACTGCAGTGGTGGGTAGTGAATACTGTAGTGGTGGGTAGTGAATACTGTAGTGGTAGGTGGTGAATAATGTAGTGGTGGGTAGTGATGGGTAGTGTTTACTGTAATGAATAATGTAGTGGTATGTAGTGGTTACTGTAGTGGTGGGTAATGGTGGGTAGTGAATACTGTAGTGGTGGGTAGTGAATACTGTAGTGGTGGGTAGTGAAAACTGTAGTGGTTACAGTAGTGAATACTGTAGTGGTGGGTAGTGGTTACTGCAGTGGTGGGTAATGAATACTGTAGTGGTTACTGTAGTGGTGGGTAGTGAATAATATAGTGGTTACTGTAGTGGTGGGTAGTGAATACTGTAGTGGTGGGTATTGAATACTGTAATGGTTACTGTAGTGGTGGGTAGTGAATACTGTAGTGGTGGGTAGTGAATACTGTAGTGGTGGGTAATGAATACTGTAGTGGTTACTGTAGTTGTGGGTAGTGAATACTGTAGTGGTTACTGTAGTGGTGGGTAGTGAATACTGTAGTATTTACTGTAATGGTGGGTAGGGAATACTGTAGTGGAGGGTAGTGGTTATTGTAGTGGTTACTGTAGTGGTGGGTAGTGCAGGGTAGTGGTTATTGTAGTGGTTACTGTGGTGGTGGGTAGTGAATACTGTAGTGGTTACTGTAGTGGTGGGTAGTGAATACTGTAGTGGTTACTGTAGTGGTGGGTAGTGAATAATATAGCGGTGGGTAGTGAATACTGTAGTGGTGGGTAGTGGAGGGTAGTGAATACTGTAGTGGTGGGTAGTGAATTCTGTAGTGGTGGGTAGTGGTTACTGTAGTGGTGGGTAGTGAATACTGTAGTGGTGGGTAGTGAATACTGTAGTATTTACTGTAGTGGTGCGTAGTGAATACTGTAGTGGTGGGTATTGAATACTGTAGTGGTGGGTAGTGAATACTGTAGTGATTACTGTAGTGGTGGGTATTGAATACTGTAGTGGTGGGTAGTGAATACTGCAGCGGTAGGTAGCGAATACTGGAGTGGTGGGGAGTGAATACTGTAGTGGTGGGTAGTGAATACTGTAGTGGTGGGTAGGGAATACTTTAGTGGTGGGTAGTGGTTACTGTAGTGGTTACTGTAGTGGTGGGTAGTGAATACTGTAGTGGTGGGTAGTGGTTACTGTAGTGATTACTGTAGTGGTGGGTATTGAATACTGTAGAGGTGGGTAGTGAATACTGTAGTTGTGGGTTGTGAATACTGTAGTGGTGGGTAGTGAATACTGTAGTGGTTACTGTACTGGTGGGTAGTGGTTACTGTAGTGGTGGGTAGTGAATACTGCAGTGGTTACTGTAGTGGTGGGTAGTGAATACTGTAGTGGTGGGTAGTGAATACTCTAGTGGTTACTGTAGTGGTGGGTAGTGAACACTGTAGTGGAGTGTAGTGAATACTGTATTGGTGGGTAGTGAATGCTGTAGTGGTTACTGTAGTGGTGGGTAGTGAATACAATAGTGGTGGGTAGTGGTTACTGTAGTGGTGGGTAGTGGTTACTGTAGTGGTGGGTAGTGAATACTGTAGTGGTTACTGTAGTGGTGGGTAGTGAATACTGTAGTGGTTACTGTAGTGGTGGGTAGTGAATACTGTAGTGGTGGGTAGTGTATACTGTAGTGGTGGGTAGTGAATACTGTAGTGGTGGGTATTGAATACTGTAGTGCTGGGTAGTGAATACTGTAGTGATTACTGTAGTGGTGGGTATTGAATACTGTAGAGGTGGGTAGTGAATACTGTAGTGGTGGGTTTTGAATACTGTAGTGGTGGGTAGTGAATACTGTAGTGGTTACTGTAGTGGTGGGTAGTGAATACTGTAGTGGTGGGTATTGAATACTGTAGTGGTTACTGTAGTGGTGGGTAGTGAATACTGTAGTGGTTACTGTAGTGGTGGGTAGTGAATACTGTAGTATTTACTGTAGTAGTGGGTAGTGAATACTGTAGTGGAGGGTAGTGGTTATTTTAGTGGTTACTGTAGTGGTGGGTAGTGAATACTGTAGTGGTGGGTAGTGGTTACTGTAGTGGTGGGTAGTGAATACTGTAGTGGTGGGTAGTGATGGGTAGTGTTTACTGTAATGAATAATGTAGTGGTGGGTAGTGGTTACTGTAAAGGTGGGTAATGGTGGGTAGTGAATACTGTAGTGGTGGGTAGTGAATACTGTAGTGGTGGGTAGTGGTTACTGTAGTGGTGGGTAGTGAAAACTGTAGTGGTTACAGTAGTGAATACTGTAGTGGTGTGTAGTGGTTACTGCAGTGGTGGGTAGTGAATACTGTAGTGGTGGGTAGTGAATACTGTAGTGGTAGGTGGTGAATACTGTAGTGGTGGGTAGTGATGGGTAGTGTTTACTGTAATGAATAATGTAGTGGTTACTGTAGTGGTGGGTAATGGTGGGTAGTGAATACTGTAGTGGTGGGTAGTGAATACTGTAGTGGTGGGTAGTGGTTACTGTAGTGGTGGGTAGTGAAAACTGTAGTGGTTATGGTAGTGAATACTGTAGTGGTGGGTAGTGGTTACTACAGTGGTGGGTAGTGAATACTGTAGTGGTGGGTAGTGAATACTGTAGTGGTAGGTGGGGAATACTGTAGTGGTAGGTAGTGGTTACTGTAGTATTGGGTAATGGTGGGTAGTGAATTCTGTAGTGGTGGGTATTGAATACTGTAGTGGTTACTGTGGTGGTGGGTAGTGAATACTGTAGTGGTTACTGTAGTGGTGGATAGTGAATACTGTAGTGGTTACTGTAGTGATGGGTAGTGAATTCTGAAGTGGTTTCTGTAATGGTGGGTTGTGAATAATGTAGTGGTGGGTAGTGAATACTGTAGTGGTTACTGTAGTGGTGGCAGTGAATACTGTAGTGGTTACTGTAGTGGTGGGTAGTGAATACTGTAGTGGTTACTGTAGTGGTGGGTAGTGAATACTGTAGTTGTGGGTAGTAGTTACTGTAGTGGTGGGTAGTGAATACTGTAGGGGTGGGTAGTGAATAATGTAGAGGTGGGTAGTGAATACTATAGTGGTGAATAGTGGTTACTGTAGTGGTGGGCAGTGAATACTGTAGTGAATACTGTAGTGGTTACTGTAGTGGTGGGTAGTGGTTACTGTAGTGGTGGGTAGTGATGGGTAGTGTTTACTGTAATGAATAATGTAGTGGTGGGTAGTGGTTACTGTAGTGGTGGGTAATGGTGGGTAGTGAATACTGTAGTGGTGGGTAGTGAATACTGTAGTGGTGGGTAGTGAAAACTGTAGTGGTTACAGTAGTGAATACTGTAGTGGTGGGTAGTGGTTACTGCAGTGGTGGGTAGTGAATACTGTAGTGGTGGGTAGTGAATACTGTAGTGGTAGGTGGTGAATACTGTAGTGGTGGGTAGTGATGGGTAGTGTTTACTGTAATGAATAATGTAGTGGTATGTAGTGGTTACTGTAGTTGTGGGTAATGGTGGGTAGTGAATACTGTAGTGGTGGGTAGTGAATACTGTAGTGGTGGGTAGTGAAAACTGTAGTGGTTACAGTAGTGAATACTGCAGTGGTGGGTAGTGAATACTGTAGTGGTGGGTAGTGAATACTGTAGTGGTGGGTAGTGAATACTGTAGTGGTGGGTAGTGAATACTGTAGTGGTAGGTGGTGAATACTGTATTGGTAGGTTGTGGTTACTGTAGTATTGGGTAATGGTGGGTAGTGAATTCATTAGTGGTGGGTATTGAATACTGTAGTGTTTACAGTAGAGGTGGGTACTTAATACTGTAGTGGTTACTGTAGTGGTGGGTAGTGAATACTGTAGTGGTTACAGTAGAGGTGGGTACTTAATACTGTAGTGAATACTGTAGTGGTGGGAATTGAATACTGTGGTGGTGGGTAGTGGTTACTGTAGTGGTTACTGTTGTGGTGGGTATTGAAAAATGTAGTGGTTACTGTAGTGGTGTGTACTGAATACTGTAGTGGTGGTTATTGAATACTGTAGTGGTGGGTAGTGAATACTGTAGTGGTTACTGTAGTGGTGTGTACTGAATACTGTAGTGGTGGGAACTGAATACTGTAGTGGTGGGTAGTGAATACTGTAGTGGTTACTGTAGTGGTGTGTACTGAATACTGTAGTGGTGGGTATTGAATACTGTAGTGGTGGGTAGTGAATACTGTAGTGGTGGGTAGTGAATACTGTAGTGGTGGGTAGTGGTTACTGTAGTGGTGGGTATTGGTTACTGTAGTGGTGGGTAGTGAATACTGTAGTATTTACTGTAGTAGTGGGTAGTGAATACTGTAGTGGAGGGTAGTGGTTATTGTAGTGGTTACTGTAGTGGTGGTTAGTGAATACTGTAGTGGTGGGTAGTGGTTACTGTAGTGGTGGGTAGTGAATACTGTAGTGGTGGGTAGTGATGGGTAGTGTTTACTGTAATGAATAATGTAGTGGTGGGTAGTGGTTACTGTAGTGGTGGGTAATGGTGGGTAGTGAATACTGTAGTGGTGGTTAGTGAATACTGTAGTGGTGGGTAGTGGTTACTGTAGTGGTGGGTATTGAATACTGTAGTGGTGGGTAGTGAATACTGTATTGGTGGGTATTGAATACTGTAGTGGTGGGTAATGAATACTGTATTGGTGGGTATTGAATACTGTAGTGGTTACTGTAGTGGTGGGTAGTGAATACTGTAGTGGTTACTGTAGTGGTGGGTAGTGAATACTGTAGTGGTTATTGTAGTAGTGGGTAGTGAATACTGTAGTGGAGGGTGGTGGTTATTGTAGTGGTTACAGTGGTGGTGGGTAGTGAATACTGTAGTGGTTACTGTAGTGGCGGGTAGTGAATACTGTAGTGGTTACTCTAGTGGTGGGTAGTGAATAATATAGTGGTGGGTAGTGAATACTGTAGTGGTGAGTAGTGAATACTGTAGTGGTGGGTAGTGAATACTGTAGTGGTGGGTATTGAATACTGTAGTGTTGGGTAGTGAATACTGTAGTGATTACTGTAGTGGTGGGTATTGAATACTGTAGTGGTGGGTAGAGAATACTGTAGTGGTGGGTAGTGAATACTGTAGAGGTGGGTAGGAAATACTGTAGTGGTGGGTAGTGAATACTGTAGTGGTTACTGTAGTTGTGGGTATTGAATACTGTAGTGGTGAGTAGTGGTTACTGTAGTGGTTACTGTAGTGGTGGGTAGTGAATACTGTAGTGGTGGGTATTGAATACTGTAGTGGTTACTGTAGTGGTGGGTAGTGAATACTGTAGTTGTGGGTTGTGAATACTGTAGTGGTGGGTAGTGAATACTGTAGTGGTTACTGTACTGGTGGGTAGTGAATACTGTAGTGGTGGGTAGTGAATACTGTAGTGGTTACTGCAGTGGTGGGTAGTGAACACTGTAGTGGAGGGTAGTGAATACTGTAGTGGTGGGTAGTGAATACTGTAGTGGTTACTGTAGTGGTGGGTAGTGAATACTGTAGTGGTGGGTAGTGGTTACTGTAGTGGTGGGTAGTGGTTACTGTAGTGGTGGGTAGTGAATACTGTAGTGGTTACTGTAGTGGTGGGTAGTGAATACTGTAGTGGTTACTGTAGTGGTGGGTAGTGAATAATGTAGTCGTGTGTAGTGAATACTGTATTGGTGGGTAGTGGTGGGTAGTGTATACTGTAGTGGTGGGTAGTGAATACTGTAGTGGTGGGTAGTGAATACTGTAGTGGTGGGTAGTGAACACTGTAGTGGTGGGTAGTGAATACTGTAGTGGTGGGTAGTGAATACTGTAGTATTTACTGTAGTGGTGGGTAGTGAATACTGTAGTGGTGGGTAGTGGTTACTGTAGTGGTTACTGTAGTGGTGGGTAGTGAATACTGTAGTGGAGGGTAGTGAATACTGTAGTGGTGGGTAGTGAATACTGTAGTGGTTACTGTAGTGGTGGGTAGTGAATACTGTAGTGGTGGGTAGTGGTTACTGTAGTGGTGGGTAGTGGTTACTGTAGTGGTGGGTAGTGAATACTGTAGTGGTTACTGTAGTGGTGGGTAGTGAATACTGTAGTGGTTACTGTAGTGGTGGGTAGTGAATACTGTAGTGGTGGGTAGTGAATACTGTAGTGGTGGGTAGTGGTTACTGTAGTGGTTACTGTAGTGGTGGGTAGTGAATACTGTAGTGGTGGGTATTGAATACTGTAGTGGTTACTGTAGTGGTGGGTAGTGAATACTGTAGTTGTGGGTAGTAAATACTGTAGTGGTGGGTAGTGAATACTGTAGTGGTTACTGTACTGGTGGGTAGTGGTTACTGTAGTGGTGGGTAGTGAATACTGCAGTGGTTACTGTAGTGGTGGGTAGTGAATACTGTAGTGGTGGGTATTGAATACTGTAGTGTTGGGTAGTGAATACTGTAGTGGTTACTGTAGTGGTGGGTAGTGAATAATATAGTGGTTACTGTAGTGGTGGGTAGTGAATACTGTAGTGGTGGGTATTGAATACTGTAATGGTTACTGTAGTGGTGGGTAGTGAATACTGTAGTGGTGGGTAGTGAATACTGTAGTGGTGGGTAGTGCATACTGTAGTGGTTACTGTAGTGGTGGGTAGTGAATACTGTAGTGGTTACTGTAGTGGTGGGTAGTGAATACTGTAGTATTTACTGTAATGGTGGGTAGTGAATACTGTAGTGGAGGGTAGTGGTTATTGTAGTGGTTACTGTAGTGGTGGGTAGTGCAGGGTAGTGGTTATTGTAGTGGTTACTGTGGTGGTGGGTAGTGAATACTGTAGTGGTTACTGTAGTGGTGGGTAGTGAATACTGTAGTGGTTACTGTAGTGGTGGGTAGTGAATAATATAGCGGTGGGTAGTGAATACTGTAGTGGTGGGTAGTGGAGGGTAGTGAATACTGTAGTGGTGGGTAGTGAATACTGTAGTGGTGGGTAGTGGTTACTGTAGTGGTGGGTAGTGAATACTGTAGTGGTGGGTAGTGAATACTGTAGTATTTACTGTAGTGGTGGGTAGTGAATACTGTAGTGGTGGGTATTGAATACTGTAGTGGTGGGTAGTGAATACTGTAGTGATTACTGTAGTGGTGGGTATTGAATACTGTAGTGGTGGGTAGTGAATACTGCAGCGGTAGGTAGCGAATACTGGAGTGGTGGGGAGTGAATACTGTAGTGGTGGGTAGTGAATACTGTAGTGGTGGGTAGGGAATACTTTAGTGGTGGGTAGTGGTTACTGTAGTGGTTACTGTAGTGGTGGGTAGTGAATACTGTAGTGGTGGGTAGTGGTTACTGTAGTGGTTACTGTAGTGGTGGGTAGTGAATACTGTAGTTGTGGGTTGTGAATACTGTAGTGGTGGGTAGTGAATACTGTAGTGGTTACTGTACTGGTGGGTAGTGGTTACTGTAGTGGTGGGTAGTGAATACTGCAGTGGTTACTGTAGTGGTGGGTAGTGAATACTGTAGTGGTGGGTAGTGAATACTCTAGTGGTTACTGTAGTGGTGGGTAGTGAACACTGTAGTGGAGTGTAGTGAATACTGTATTGGTGGGTAGTGAATGCTGTAGTGGTTACTGTAGTGGTGGGTAGTGAATACAATAGTGGTGGGTAGTGGTTACTGTAGTGGTGGGTAGTGGTTACTGTAGTGGTGGGTAGTGAATACTGTAGTGGTTACTGTAGTGGTGGGTAGTGAATACTGTAGTGGTTACTGTAGTGGTGGGTAGTGAATACTGTAGTGGTGGGTAGTGTATACTGTAGTGGTGGGTAGTGAATACTGTAGTGGTGGGTATTGAATACTGTAGTGCTGGGTAGTGAATACTGTAGTGATTACTGTAGTGGTGGGTATTGAATACTGTAGAGGTGGGTAGTGAATACTGTAGTGGTGGGTTTTGAATACTGTAGTGGTGGGTAGTGAATACTGTAGTGGTTACTGTAGTGGTGGGTAGTGAATACTGTAGTGGTGGGTATTGAATACTGTAGTGGTTACTGTAGTGGTGGGTAGTGAATACTGTAGTGGTTACTGTAGTGGTGGGTAGTGAATACTGTAGTATTTACTGTAGTAGTGGGTAGTGAATACTGTAGTGGAGGGTAGTGGTTATTTTAGTGGTTACTGTAGTGGTGGGTAGTGAATACTGTAGTGGTGGGTAGTGGTTACTGTAGTGGTGGGTAGTGAATACTGTAGTGGTGGGTAGTGATGGGTAGTGTTTACTGTAATGAATAATGTAGTGGTGGGTAGTGGTTACTGTAAAGGTGGGTAATGGTGGGTAGTGAATACTGTAGTGGTGGGTAGTGAATACTGTAGTGGTGGGTAGTGGTTACTGTAGTGGTGGGTAGTGAAAACTGTAGTGGTTACAGTAGTGAATACTGTAGTGGTGTGTAGTGGTTACTGCAGTGGTGGGTAGTGAATACTGTAGTGGTGGGTAGTGAATACTGTAGTGGTAGGTGGTGAATACTGTAGTGGTGGGTAGTGATGGGTAGTGTTTACTGTAATGAATAATGTAGTGGTTACTGTAGTGGTGGGTAATGGTGGGTAGTGAATACTGTAGTGGTGGGTAGTGAATACTGTAGTGGTGGGTAGTGGTTACTACAGTGGTGGGTAGTGAATACTGTAGTGGTGGGTAGTGAATACTGTAGTGGTAGGTGGGGAATACTGTAGTGGTAGGTAGTGGTTACTGTAGTATTGGGTAATGGTGGGTAGTGAATTCTGTAGTGGTGGGTATTGAATACTGTAGTGGTTACTGTGGTGGTGGGTAGTGAATACTGTAGTGGTTACTGTAGTGGTGGATAGTGAATACTGTAGTGGTTACTGTAGTGATGGGTAGTGAATTCTGAAGTGGTTTCTGTAATGGTGGGTTGTGAATAATGTAGTGGTGGGTAGTGAATACTGTAGTGGTTACTGTAGTGGTGTCAGTGAATACTGTAGTGGTTACTGTAGTGGTGGGTAGTGAATACTGTAGTGGTTACTGTAGTGGTGGGTAGTGAATACTGTAGTTGTGGGTAGTAGTTACTGTAGTGGTGGGTAGTGAATACTGTAGGGGTGGGTAGTGAATAATGTAGTGGTGGGTAGTGAATACCATAGTGGTGAATAGTGGTTACTGTAGTGGTGGGCAGTGAATACTGTAGTGAATACTGTAGTGGTTACTGTAGTGGTGGGTAGTGGTTACTGTAGTGGTGGGTAGTGATGGGTAGAGTTTACTGTAATGAATAATGTAGTGGTGGGTAGTGGTTACTGTAGTGGTGGGTAATGGTGGGTAGTGAATACTGTAGTGGTGGGTAGTGAATACTGTAGTGGTGGGTAGTGAAAACTGTAGTGGTTACAGTAGTGAATACTGTAGTGGTGGGTAGTGGTTACTGCAGTGGTGGGTAGTGAATACTGTAGTGGTGGGTAGTGAATACTGTAGTGGTAGGTGGTGAATACTGTATTGGTAGGTTGTGGTTACTGTAGTATTGGGTAATGGTGGGTAGTGAATTCATTAGTGGTGGGTATTGAATACTGTAGTGTTTACAGTAGAGGTGGGTACTTAATACTGTAGTGGTTACTGTAGTGGTGGGTAGTGAATACTGTAGTGGTTACAGTAGAGGTGGGTACTTAATACTGTAGTGAATACTGTAGTGGTGGGAATTGAATACTGTGGTGGTGGGTAGTGGTTACTGTAGTGGTTACTGTTGTGGTGGGTATTGAAAAATGTAGTGGTTACTGTAGTGGTGTGTACTGAATACTGTAGTGGTGGTTATTGAATACTGTAGTGGTGGGTAGTGAATACTGTAGTGGTTACTGTAGTGGTGTGTACTGAATACTGTAGTGGTGGGAACTGAATACTGTAGTGGTGGGTAGTGAATACTGTAGTGGTTACTGTAGTGGTGTGTACTGAATACTGTAGTGGTGGGTATTGAATACTGTAGTGGTGGGTAGTGAATACTGTAGTGGTGGGTAGTGAATACTGTAGTGGTGGGTAGTGGTTACTGTAGTGGTGGGTATTGGTTACTGTAGTGGTGGGTAGTGAATACTGTAGTATTTACTGTAGTAGTGGGTAGTGAATACTGTAGTGGAGGGTAGTGGTTATTGTAGTGGTTACTGTAGTGGTGGTTAGTGAATACTGTAGTGGTGGGTAGTGGTTACTGTAGTGGTGGGTAGTGAATACGGTAGTGGTGGGTAGTGATGGGTAGTGTTTACTGTAATGAATAATGTAGTGGTGGGTAGTGGTTACTGTAGTGGTGGGTAATGGTGGGTAGTGAATACTGTAGTGGTGGTTAGTGAATACTGTAGTGGTGGGTAGTGGTTACTGTAGTGGTGGGTATTGAATACTGTAGTGGTGGGTAGTGAATACTGTATTGGTGGGTATTGAATACTGTAGTGGTGGGTAATGAATACTGTATTGGTGGGTATTGAATACTGTAGTGGTTACTGTAGTGGTGGGTAGTGAATACTGTAGTGGTTACTGTAGTGGTGGGTAGTGAATACTGTAGTGGTTATTGTAGTAGTGGGTAGTGAATACTGTAGTGGAGGGTAGTGGTTATTGTAGTGGTTACAGTGGTGGTGGGTAGTGAATACTGTAGTGGTTACTGTAGTGGCGGGTAGTGAATACTGTAGTGGTTACTCTAGTGGTGGGTAGTGAATAATATAGTGGTGGGTAGTGAATACTGTAGTGGTGAGTAGTGAATACTGTAGTGGTGGGTAGTGAATACTGTAGTGGTGGGTATTGAATACTGTAGTGTTGGGTAGTGAATACTGTAGTGATTACTGTAGTGGTGGGTATTGAATACTGTAGTGGTGGGTAGAGAATACTGTAGTGGTGGGTAGTGAATACTGTAGAGGTGGGTAGGAAATACTGTAGTGGTGGGTAGTGAATACTGTAGTGGTTACTGTAGTTGTGGGTAGTGAATACTGTAGTGGTGAGTAGTGGTTACTGTAGTGGTTACTGTAGTGGTGGGTAGTGAATACTGTAGTGGTGGGTATTGAATACTGTAGTGGTTACTGTAGTGGTGGGTAGTGAATACTGTAGTTGTGGGTTGTGAATACTGTAGTGGTGGGTAGTGAATACTGTAGTGGTTACTGTACTGGTGGGTAGTGAATACTGTAGTGGTGGGTAGTGAATACTGTAGTGGTTACTGCAGTGGTGGGTAGTGAACACTGTAGTGGAGGGTAGTGAATACTGTAGTGGTGGGTAGTGAATACTGTAGTGGTTACTGTAGTGGTGGGTAGTGAATACTGTAGTGGTGGGTAGTGGTTACTGTAGTGGTGGGTAGTGGTTACTGTAGTGGTGGGTAGTGAATACTGTAGTGGTTACTGTAGTGGTGGGTAGTGAATACTGTAGTGGTTACTGTAGTGGTGGGTAGTGAATAATGTAGTCGTGTGTAGTGAATACTGTATTGGTGGGTAGTGGTGGGTAGTGTATACTGTAGTGGTGGGTAGTGAATACTGTAGTGGTGGGTAGTGAATACTGTAGTGGTGGGTAGTGAACACTGTAGTGGTGGGTAGTGAATACTGTAGTGGTGGGTAGTGAATACTGTAGTATTTACTGTAGTGGTGGGTAGTGAATACTGTAGTGGTGGGTAGTGGTTACTGTAGTGGTTACTGTAGTGGTGGGTAGTGAATACTGTAGTGGAGGGTAGTGAATACTGTAGTGGTGGGTAGTGAATACTGTAGTGGTTACTGTAGTGGTGGGTAGTGAATACTGTAGTGGTGGGTAGTGGTTACTGTAGTGGTGGGTAGTGGTTACTGTAGTGGTGGGTAGTGAATACTGTAGTGTTTACTGTAGTGGTGGGTAGTGAATACTGTAGTGGTTACTGTAGTGGTGGGTAGTGAATACTGTAGTGGTGGGTAGTGAATACTGTAGTGGTGGGTAGTGGTTACTGTAGTGGTTACTGTAGTGGTGGGTAGTGAATACTGTAGTGGTGGGTATTGAATACTGTAGTGGTTACTGTAGTGGTGGGTAGTGAATACTGTAGTTGTGGGTAGTAAATACTGTAGTGGTGGGTAGTGAATACTGTAGTGGTTACTGTACTAGTGGGTAGTGGTTACTGTAGTGGTGGGTAGTGAATACTGCAGTGGTTACTGTAGTGGTGGGTAGTGAATACTGTAGTGGTGGGTATTGAATACTGTAGTGTTGGGTAGTGAATACTGTAGTGATTACTGTAGTGGTGGGTATTGAATACTGTAGTGGTGGGTAGTGAATACTGTAGTGGTGGGTAGTGAATACTGTAGAGGTGGGTAGGAAATACTGTAGTGGTGGGTAGTGAATACTGTAGTGGTTACTGTAGTTGTGGGTAGTGAATACTGTAGTGGTGAGTAGTGGTTACTGTAGTGGTTACTGTAGTGGTGGGTAGTGAATACTGTAGTGGTGGGTATTGAATACTGTAGTGGTTACTGTAGTGGTGGGTAGTGAATACTGTAGTTGTGGGTTGTGAATACTGTAGTGGTGGGTAGTGAATACTGTAGTGGTTACTGTACTGGTGGGTAGTGGTTACTGTAGTGGTGGGTAGTGAATACTGTAGTGGTGGGTAGTGAATACTGTAGCAGTTACTGTAGTGGTGGGTAGTGAATACTGTAGTGGTGGGTAGTGGTTACTGTAGTGGTGGGTAGTGGTTACTGTAGTGGTGGGTAGTGAATAATGTAGTGGTTACTGTAGTGGTGGGTAGTGAATACTGTAGTGGTTACTGTAGTGGTGGGTAGTGAAGAATGTAGTCGTGGATAGTGAATACTGTATTGGTGGGTAGTGGTGGGTAGTGTATACTGTAGTGGTGGGTAGTGAATACTGTAGTGGTGGGTAGTGAACACTGTAGTGGTGGGTAGTGAATACTGTAGTGGTGGGTAGTGAATACTGTAGTATTTACTGTAGTGGTGGGTAGTGAATACTGTAGTGGTGGGTAGTGGTTACTGTAGTGGTTACTGTAGTGGTGGGTAGTGAATACTGTAGTGGAGGGTAGTGAATACTGTAGTGGTGGGTAGTGAATACTGTAGTGGTTACTGTAGTGGTGGGTAGTGAATACTGTAGTGGTGGGTAGTGGTTACTGTAGTGGTGGGTAGTGGTTACTGTAGTGGTGGGTAGTGAATACTGTAGTGGTTACTGTAGTGGTGGGTAGTGCATACTGTAGTGGTTACTGTAGTGGTGGGTAGTGAATACTGTAGTGGTGGGTAGTGAATACTGTAGTGGTGGGTAGTGGTTACTGTAGTGGTTACTGTAGTGGTGGGTAGTGAATACTGAAGTGGTGGGTATTGAATACTGTAGTGGTTACTGTAGTGGTGGGTAGTGAATACTGTAGTTGTGGGTAGTAAATACTGTAGTGGTGGGTAGTGAATACTGTAGTGGTTACTGTACTGGTGGGTAGTGGTTACTGTAGTGGTGGGTAGTGAATACTGCAGTGGTTACTGTAGTGGTGGGTAGTGAACACTGTAGTGGTGGGTAGTGAATACTGTAGTGGTGGGTAGTGGTTACTGTAGTGGTGGGTAGTGGTTACTGTAGTGGTGTGTAGTGAATACTGTAGTGGTGAGTAGTGAATACTGTAGTATTTACTGTAGTGGTGGGTTGTGAACACTGTAGTGGAGGGTAGTGATTACTGTAGTTGTGGGTATTGAATACTGTAGTGGTTACTGTAGTGGTGGGTAGTGAATACTGTAGTATTTACTGCAGTGGTGGGTAGTGAATACTGTATTGGTTACTGTAGTGGTGGGTAGTGAATACTGTAGTGATTACTGTAGTGGTGGGTATTGAATACTGTAGTGGTGGGTAGTGAATACTGTATTGGTGGGTAGTGAATACTGTAGTGGTGGGTAGTGAATCCTGCAGTGGTGGGTAGTGAATACTGTAGTGGTTACTGTAGTGGTGGGTAGTGAATACTGTAGTGGAGGGTTCTGAATACTGTAGTGGTTACTGTAGTGGTGGGTAGTGAATACTGTAGTACTTACTGTAGTGGTGGGTAGTGAATACTGTAGTGGTGGGTATTGAATACTGTAGTGGTTACTGTAGTGGTGGGTATTGAATACTGTAGTGTTTACTGTAGTGGTGGGTAGTGAATACTGTAGTGGTGGGTATTGAATACTGTAGTGTTTACTGTAGTGGTGGGTAATGAATACTGTAGTGGTGGGTAGTGGTTACTGTAGTGGTTACTGTAGTGGTGGGTAGTGAATACTGTAGTGGTGGGTATTGAATACTGTAGTGGTTACTGTAGTGGTGGGTAGTGAATACTGTAGTTGTGGGTTGTGAATACTGTAGTGGTGGGTAGTGAATACTGTAGTGGTTACTGTACTGGTGGGTAGTGGTTACTGTAGTGGTGGGTAGTTAATACTGCAGTGGTTACTGTAGTGGTGGGTAGTGAATACTGTAGTGGTTACTGTAGTGGTGGGTAGTGAACACTGTAGTGGAGGGTAGTGAACACTGTATTGGTGGGTAGTGAATACTGTAGTGGTTACTGTAGTGGTGGGTAGTGAATACTGTAGTGGTGGGTAGTAGTTACTGTAGTGGTGGGTAGTGTTTACTGTAGTGGTGGGTAGTGAATACTGTAGTGGTTACTGTAGTGGTGGGTAGTGAATACTGTAGTGGTTACTGTAGTGGTGGGTAGTGAATAATGTAGTCGTGGGTAGTGAATACTGTAGTGGTGGGTAGTGGTGGGTAGTGTATACTGTAGTGGTGGGTAGTGAATACTGTAGTGGTGGGTAGTGAATACTGTAGTGGTGGGTAGTGGTTACTGTAGTGGTGGGTAGTGAATACTGTAGTGGTGGGTAGTGAATACTGTAGTATTTACTGTAGTGGTGGGTAGAAATTACTGTAGTGGTGGGTATTGAATACTGTAGTGGTGGGTAGTGAATACTGTAGTGATTACTGTAGTGGTGGGTATTGAATACTGTAGTGGTGGGTATTGAATACTGTAGTGGTGGGTATTGAATACTGTAGTGGTGGGTAGTGAATACTGTAGTGGTTACTGTAGTGGTGGCTATTGAATACTGTAGTGGTTACTGTAGTGGTGGGTAATGAATACTGTAGTGGTGGGTATTGAATACTGTAGTGGTTACTGTAGTGGTGGGTAGTGAATACTGTAGTGGTTACTGTAGTGGTGGGTTGTGAATACTGTAGTATTTACTGTAGTAGTGGGTAGATAATACTGTAGTGGAGGGTAGTGGTTATTGTAGTGGTTATTGTAGTGGTGGGTAGTGAATACTGTAGTGAAGGGTAGTGGTTATTGTAGTGGTTACTGTGGTGGTGGGTAGTGAATACTGTAGTGGTTACTGTAGTGGTGGGTAGTGAATACTGTAGTGGTTACTGTAGTGGTGGGTAGTGAATACTGTAGTGGTTAATGTAGTGGTGGGTAGTGAATAATATAGTGGTGGGTAGTGAATACTGTAGTGGTGAGTAGTGAATACTGTAGTGGTGGGTAGTGAATACTGTAGTGGTGGGTATTGAATACTGTAGTGTTGGGTAGTGAATACTGTAGTGATTACTGTAGTGGTGGGTATTGAATACTGTAGTGGTGGGTAGTGAATACCGTAGTGGTGGGTATTGAATACTGTAGTGGTGGGTAGTGAATACTGTAGCGGTAGGTAGCGAATACTGTAGCGGTAGGTAGCGAATACTGGAGTGGTGGGTAGTGAATACTGTAGTGGTGGGTAGTGAATACTGTAGTGGTGGGTAGTGAATACTGTAGAGGTGGGTAGGGAATACTGTAGTGGTGGGTAGGGAATACTGTAGTGGTTACTGTAGTTGTGGGTAGTGAATACTGTAGTGGTGAGTAGTGGTTACTGTAGTGGTTACTGTAGTGGTGGGTAGTGAATACTGTAGTGGTGGGTATTGAATACTGTAGTGGTTACTGTAGTGGTGGGTAGTGAATACTGTAGTTGTGGGTTGTGAATACTGTAGTGGTGGGTAGTGAATACTGTAGTGGTTACTGTACTGGTGGGTAGTGGTTACTGTAGTGGTGGGTAGTGAATACTGCAGTGGTTACTGTAGTGGTGGGTAGTGAATACTGTAGTGGTGGGTAGTGAATACTGTAGTGGTTACTGTAGTGGTGGGTAGTGAACACTGTAGTGGAGGGTAGTGAATACTGTAGTGGTGGGTAGTGAATACTGTAGTGGTGGGTAGTGGTTACTGTAGTGGTGGGTAGTGGTTACTGTAGTGGTGGGTAGTGAATACTGTAGTGGTTACTGTAGTGGTGGGTAGTGAATACTGTAGTGGTTACTGTAGTGGTGGGTAGTGAATAATGTAGTCGTGGGTAGTGAATACTGTATTGGTGGGTAGTGGTGGGTAGTGTATACTGTAGTGGTGGGTAGTGAATACTGTAGTGGTGGGTAGTGAATACTGTAGTGGTGGGTAGTGAACACTGTAGTGGTGGGTAGTGAATACTGTAGTGGTGGGTAGTGAATACTGTAGTATTTACTGTAGTGGTGGGTAGTGAATACTGTAGTGGTGGGTATTGAATACTGTAGTGGTGGGTAGTGAATACTGTAGTGATTACTGTAGTGGTGGGTATTGAATACTGTAGTGGTGGGTAGTGAATACTGTAGTGGTGGGTATTGAATACTGTAGTGGTGGGTAGTGAATACTGTAGTGGTAGGTAGCGAATACTGTAGTGGTGGGTAGTGAATACTGTACTGGTGGGTAGTGAATACTGTAGTGGTGGGTAGTGAATACTGTAGTGGTGGGTAGTGTTTACTGTAGTGGTTACTGTAGTGGTGGGTAGTGAATACTGTAGTGGTGGGTATTGAATACTGTAGTGATTACTGTAGTGGTGGGTATTGAATACTGTAGTGGTGGGTAGTGAATACTGTAGTGGTGGGTATTGAATACTGTAGTGGTGGGTAGTGAATACTGTAGTGGTAGGTAGCGAATACTGTAGTGGTGGGTAGTGAATACTGTATTGGTGGGTAGTGAATACTGTAGTGGTGGGTAGTGAATACTGTAGTGGTGGGTAGTGGTTACTGTAGTGGTTACTGTAGTGGTGGGTAGTGAATACTGTAGTGGTGGGTATTGAATACTGTAGTGGTTACTGTAGTGGTGGGTAGTGAATACTGTAGTTGTGGGTAGTAAATACTGTAGTGGTGGGTAGTAAATACTGTAGTGGTTACTGTACTGGTGGGTAGTGGTTACTGTAGTGGTGGGTAGTGAATACTGCAGTGGTTACTGTAGTGGTGGGTAGTGAATACTGTAGTGGTGGGTAGTGAATACTATGGTGGTTACTGTAGTGGTGGGTAGTGAACACTGTAGTGGTGGGTAGTGAATACTGTAGTGGTGGGTAGTGAATACTGTTGTGGTTACTGTAGTTGTGGGTAGTGAATACTGTAGTGGTGGGTAGTGGTTACTGTAGTGGTGGGTAGTGGTTACTGTAGTGGTGGGTAGTGAATACTGTAGTGGTGGGTAGGGAATACTGTAGTGGTGGGTAGTGAATACTGTAGCGGTTACTGTAGTGGTGGGTAGTGAATACTGTAGTGGTTACTGTAGTGGTGGGTAGTGAATACTGTAGTGGTTACTGTAGTGGTGGGTAGTGAATACTGTAGTGGTTACTGTAGTGGTGGGTAGTGAATACTGTAGTGGTTACTGTAGTGGTGGGTAGTGAATACTGCAGTGGTTACTGTAGTGGTGGGTAGTGAATACTGCAGTGGTGGGTAGTGAATACTGTAGTGGTGTGTAGTGAATACTGTAGCGGTTACGGTAGTGGTGGGTAGTGAATACTGTAGTGGTGGGTAGTGAATACTGTAGTGGTGGGTAGTGAATACTGTAGTGGTTACTGTAGTAGTGGGTAGTGGTTACTGTTTGACAGGTATGTTGTTTAGATCTGTAACTTCCTGAATTCCTCACAATTCAGATGGAAGTTGGTATCGGCACGCTGAACTTTGCATTATTGATGAATCGGATGAAGTGAAGGCCTACTTATTGTAAAGTTTTTTAACTTGATGTAAACAATAACCAACACTTACCTAAGATCTGTTTTGTGTTTTAACCCTAATGGTTGAGTTCAGGATTTGGGGTGGATGAGCTAATCCTAGATCTCTGCCTAAAAACAACTTCTTCCTGGAGTGTAGTCTCTACCCAACAAAATTATAATGTGACACCCTTTAGAGGATACTGAACAACACTGCACTGTCAAAGGAGCATTATAATTATCAGGTTGTCATAAGTAGTTCCAAATGAATGAGGACATATTTTGTACATATCTTGTATACATGTCCCTGTCTGTATATAAATAATATCTATTGATAGCATTAATATATCATTATGAGTATGTGTCAACGTTCTTGCCGAATGAAGGTGATTCTTATTCTGAAGAGGATTGGAGGCTGCAGTAATGTTGAGATGCCAGTAGAGAGATCTCTAGTCTGGAACACTGGAACCTTCAGTAGCACTTTGATGAGTGATGAATATGAGTCACATTTTGCCTCCTTTACAAATGTAGGGCCCACTCCTTAAAGAGAAGAAATGCAACGATTTTTGCATGCTAATGTCATAAACCCCTCACTAGGCTACATTATCCCCTGAACTCATTCTTACAGTAGGCTACTTCTTGTTTCTATGCCCTGACAGGAAGTATTGTTGGTTTACTCAGGGGTGGGCAATTCCAGTCCTAGAGGCCCTGATTGGTGTCACAGTTTTGCCCCCAGCCACAGCTAACACACCTGACTCCAATAATCACCTAATCATGATCTTCAGTTTAGAATGCAATTTGATTAATCAGCTGTGTTTGTTAGGGCTACATTAGACTATAATATGGATAACAGGCTACATTAGACTATAACATGGATAACAGGCTACATTAGACTATAATATGAATAACAGGCTACATTAGACTATAATATGGATAGCAGGCTACATTAGACTATAATATGAATAACAGGCTACATTAGACTATAATATGGATAACAGGCTACATTAGACTATAATATGGATAACAGGCTACATTAGAATATAATATGGATAACAGCCTACATTAGACTATAATATTGATAACAGGCTACATTAGACTATATATGGATAACAGGCTACATTAGACTATAATATGGATAACAGGCTACATTAGACTATAATATGGATAACAGCCTACATTAGACTATAATATGGAAAGCAGGATACATTAGACTATAATATGGAAAGCAGGCTACATCAGACTATAATATGGAAAGCAGGATACATTAGACTATAATATGGAAAGCAGGCTACATTAGACTATATACGGATAGCAGGCTACATTAGACTATAATATGGATAACAGGCTACATTAGACTATAATATGAATAACAGGCTACATTAGAATATAATATGGATGACAGGCTACATTAGACTATATATGGATAACAGGCTACATTAGACTATAATATGAATAACAGGCTACATTAGACTATAATATGGATGACAGGCTACATTAGACTATAATATGGATGACAGGCTACATTAGACTATATATGGATAACAGGCTACATTAGACTATAATATGAATAACAGGTTACATTAGACTATATATGGATAACAGGCTACATTAGACTATAATATGAATAACAGGCTACATTAGACTATAATATGAATAGCAGGCTTCATTAGACTATAATATGGATAGCAGGCTACATTAGACTATAATATGGATAACAGGCTACATTAGACTATAATATGGATAACAGGCTACATTAGACTATATATGGATAACAGGCTACATTAGACTATGATATGGATAACAGGCTACATTAGACTATAATATGGATAACAGGCTACATTAGACTATAATATGGATAACAGGCTACATTAGACTATAATATGGTGAACAGGCTACATTAGACTATAATATGAATAACAGGCTACATGAGACTATAATACGGATAGCAGGCTACATTAGACTATAATATGAATAACAGGCTACATTAGACTATAATATGAATAGCAGGCTACATTAGACTATATACGGATAGTAGGCTACATCAGACTATAATATGGATAACAGGCTACATTAGACTATAATATGGATAACAGGCTACATTAGACTATAATATGGATAACAGGCTACATTAGACTATAATATGAATAACAGGCTACATTAGACTATAATATGAATAACAGGCTACATTAGACTATAATATGAATAACAGGCTACATTAGACTATAATATGAATAGCAGGCTACATTAGACTATATACGGATAGTAGGCTACATTAGACTATAATATGGATAACAAGCTACATTAGACTATAATATGGATAACAGGCTACATTAGACTATATATGGATAACAGGCTACATTAGACTATATATGGATAACAGGCTACATTAGACTATATACGGATAGTAGGCTACATTAGACTATAATATGGATAGCAGGCTATATTAGACTTTAATATGGATAACAGGCTACATTAGACTATATATGGATAACAGGCTACATTAGACTATAATATGGATAACAGGCTACATTAGACTATATATGGATAGCAGGCTACATTAGACTATAATATGAATAACAGGCTACATTAGACTATAATATGAATAACAGGCTACATTAGACTAAATACGGATAACAGGCTACATTAGAATATAATATGGATAACAGGCTACATTAGACTATAATATGGATAACAGGCTACATTGGACTATAATATGAATAACAGGCTACATTGGACTATAATATGAATAACAGGCTACATTGGACTATAATATGAATAACAGGCTACATTAGACTATAATATGGATAACAGGCTACATTGGACTATAATATGAATAACAGGCTACATTGGACTATAATATGAATAACAGGCTACATTGGACTATAATATGAATAACAGGCTACATTAGACTATGATATGAATAACTGGCTACATTAGAATATAATATGGAAGCAGGCTACATTAGACTATAATATTGATAACAGGCTACATTAGACTATAATATGGATAACAGGCTACATTAGACTATAATATGGATAACAGGCTACATTAGACTATTATATGGATAACAGGCTACATTAGACTATAATATGAATAACAGGCTACAGTAGACTATAATATGAATAACAGGCTACATTAGACTATCATATGGATAACAGGCTACATTAGACTATAATATGGATAACAGGCTACATTAGACTATAATATGGATAACAGGCTACATTAGACTATAATATGAATAACAGGCTACATTAGACTATAATATGGAAAGCAGGCTACATTAGACTATAATATGGATAACAGGCTACATTAGACTATAATATGGATAACAGGCTACATTAGACTATAATATGGATAACAGGCTACATCACATTAGACTATAATATGGATAACAGGCTACATTAGACTATAATATGGATAACAGGCTACATTAGACTATAATATGGATAACAGGCTGCATTAGACTATAATACGGATAGCAGGCTACATTAGACTATAATACAAATAACAGGTTACATTAGACTATATATGGATAACAGGCTACATTAGACTATAATATGAATAGCAGGCTTCATTAGACTATAATATGGATAGCAGGCTACATTAGACTATAATATGGATAACAGGCTACATTAGACTATAATATGGATAACAGGCTACATTAGACTATATATGGATAACAGGCTACATTAGACTATGATATGGATAACAGGCTACATTAGACTATAATATGGATAACAGGCTACATTAGACTATAATATGGATAACAGGCTACATTAGACTATAATATGGATAACAGGCTACATTAGACTATAATATGGATAACAGGCTACATTAGACTATAATATGGTGAACAGGCTACATTAGACTATAATATGAATAACAGGCTACATGAGACTATAATACGGATAGCAGGCTACATTAGACTATAATATGAATAACAGGCTACATTAGACTATAATATGAATAGCAGGCTACATTAGACTATATACGGATAGTAGGCTACATTAGACTATAATATGAATAACAGGCTACATTAGACTATAATATGAATAACAGGCTACATTAGACTAAATACGGATAACAGGCTACATTAGAATATGATATGGATAACAGGCTACATTAGACTATAATATGGATAACAGGCTACATTGGACTATAATATGAATAACAGGCTACATTGGACTATAATATGAATAACAGGCTACATTGGACTATAATATGAATAACAGGCTACATTAGACTATAATATGGATAACAGGCTACATTGGACTATAATATGAATAACAGGCTACATTGGACTATAATATGAATAACAGGCTACATTGGACTATAATATGAATAACAGGCTACATTTGACTATGATATGAATAACTGGCTACATTAGACTATAATATGGAAGCAGGCTACATTAGACTATAATATTGATAACAGGCTACATTAGACTATAATATGGATAACAGGCTACATTAGACTATAATATGGATAACAGGCTACATTAGACTATAATATGGATAACAGGCTACATTAGACTATAATATGAATAACAGGCTACAATAGACTATAATATAGATAACAGGCTACATTAGACTATAATATGGAAAGCAGGCTACATTAGACTATAATATGGATAACAGGCTACATTAGACTATAATATGGATAACAGGCTACATTAGACTATAATATGGATAACAGGCTACATTAGACTATAATATGAATAACAGGCTACATTAGACTATAATATAGATAACAGGCTACATTAGACTATAATATGGAAAGCAGGCTACATTAGACTATAATATGGATAACAGGCTACATTAGACTATAATATGGATAGCAGGCTACATTAGACTATAATATGAATAACAGGCTACATTAGACTATAATATGGATAGCATGCTACATTAGATTATATACGGATAACAGGCTACATTAGACTATAATATGGATAACAGGCTACATTAGACTATAATATGGTGAACAGGCTACATTAGACTATAATATGGAAAGCAGGCTACATTAGACTATAATATGAATAACAGACAACATTAGACTATATACGGATAGTAGGCTACATTAGACGAAAATATGGATAACAGGCTACATTAGACTATAATATGGATAACAGGCTACATTAGACTATATATGGATAGCAGGCTACATTAGACTATATATGGATAACAGGCTACATTAGACTATATATGGATAGTAGGCTACACTAGACTATATATGGATAGCAGGCTACATTAGACTATAATATGAATAACAGGCTACATTAGACTAAATACGGATAACAGGCTACATTAGAATATAATATGGATAACAGGCTACATTGGACTATAATATGAATAACAGGCTACATTAGACTATGATATGAATAACTGGCTACATTAGACTATAATATGAATAACAGGCTACATTAGACTATAATACGGATAGCAGGCTACATTAGACTATAATATGGATAACAGGCTACATTAGACTATAATATGGATAACAGGCTACATTAGACTATAATATGGATAATACGCTACATTAGACTATAATATGAATAACAGGCTGCATTAGACTATAATATGAATAACAGGCTACATTAGACTATAATATGAATAACAGGCTACATTAGACTATAATATTGTCACGTCCTGACCAGCAGATGGAGCTAGTGTTTTAGTTTTGGTCAGGACGTGGCAGGTTTGTGTTTGTTAAATGTTGGGTTGATGATTGGGACTTCCAATTGAAGGCAGGTGTGTATAGTTGCCTTTGATTGGAAGTCCTATATAGGTGTGTGTGTTTGTCTTTGGGGTTGTGGGGAATTGTTCTGTGTTGAGCCTATGCTTTGCCAGACTGTTTGTTGGTTGTTCGGTCATTCTCATGGTTTGTTATTTTGGCATTCATTTTGATAGTGAATAAAAGTCAAGATGAGCCTGTACATACCTGCTGCGTTTTGGTCCTCTTCTCTCCAGTACGACATTTTTAAGGATGAGTACAACTTATTTTATGACAGAATTCCCCACCAAAAAAGGACCAAGCAGCGGAAGAAGGCTGGCGAGGTAAGGGAGACCGAGAGGCACCCCCAATAATTTTTTAGGGGGGGGCACAAGGGCTGATTGACGGGGCAAGAGCTGCCCGCCAGTCAACAGTCGTCACCAGAGCTGCCCGCCAGTCAACAGTCGTCACCAGAGCTGCCCGCCAGTCAACAGTCGTCACCAGAGCTGCCCGCCAGTCAACAGTCGTCACCAGAGCTGCCCGCCAGTCAACAGTCGTCACCAGAGCTGCCCGCCAGTCAACAGTCGTCACCAGAGCTGCCCGCCAGTCAACAGTTGTCACCAGAGCTGCCCGCCAGTCAACAGTCGTCACCAGAGCTGCCCGCCAGTCAACAGTCGTCACCAGAGCTGCCCGCCAGTCAACAGTCGTCACCAGAGCTGCCCGCCAGTCAACAGTCGTCACCAGAGCTGCCCGCCAGTCAACAGTCGTCACCAGAGCTGCCCGCCAGTCAACAGTCGTCACCAGAGCTGCCCGCCAGTCAACAGTCGTCACCAGAGCTGCCCGCCAGTCAACAGTTGTCACCAGAGCTGCCCGCCAGTCAACAGTCGTCACCAGAGCTGCCCGCCAGTCAACAGTCGTCACCAGAGCTGCCCGCCAGTCAACAGTCGTCAGAGCTGCCCGCCAGTCAACAGTCGCCAGAGAGGCCAGACTGCGCTGAACTGCCGGAGAGGCCAGACTGCGCTGAACTGCCGGAGTGGCCAGACTGCGCTGAACTGCCGGAGTGGCCAGACTGCGCTGAACTGCCGGAGTGGCCAGACTGCGCTGAACTGCCGGCGTGGCCAGACTGCGCTGAACTGCCGGCGTGGCCAGACTGCGCTGAACTGCCGGCGTGGCCAGACTGCCCTGAACTGCCGGCGTGGCCAGACTGCCCTGAACTCCCGGCGTGGCCAGACTGCCCTGAACTGCCGGCGTGGCCAGACTGCCCTGAACTGCCGGCGTGGCCAGACTGCCCTGACCTGCCGGCGTGGCCAGACTGCCCTGACCTGCCGGAGTGGCCAGACTGCCCTGACGGAGTGGCCAGACTGCCCTGACGGAGTGGCCAGACTGCCCAGACTGTCCCCAGCTGCCGGACTGCCCAGACTGTCCCCAGCTGCCAGACTGCCCAGACTGTCCCCAGCTGCCAGACTGCCCAGACTGTCCCCAGCTGCCAGACTGTCCCGAGTTGCCAGACTGCCCCGACTGTCCCGAGTTGCCAGACTGCCCCGACTGTCCCGAGTTGCCAGACTGCCCCGACAGCCTGGAACGGCCTGCACCTGAGCCACCTCCAGGATAGGTGGGTTGGGGAGGGAGGGTGTAGCACAGTGCCGTCGTTGACGGCAGCCACCCTCCCTTCCCTCCCTTATGGTTTAGGGGTTATTGTTTGTTGGGTTTTTGTTGGGGTATTGGGGATTTTCTTGTTTTTCTTTTTTAGGTGCATTCCGGGGTCTGCACCTTGAGGGGGGGGTACTGTCACGTCCTGACCAGCAGATGGAGCTAGTGTTTTAGTTTTGGTCAGGACGTGGCAGGTTTGTGTTTGTTAAATGTTGGGTTGATGATTGGGACTTCCAATTGAAGGCAGGTGTGTATAGTTGCCTTTGATTGGAAGTCCTATATAGGTGTGTGTGTTTGTCTTTGGGGTTGTGGGGAATTGTTCTGTGTTGAGCCTATGCTTTGCCAGACTGTTTGTTGGTTGTTCGTTCATTCTCATGGTTTGTTATTTTGGCATTCATTTTGATAGTTAATAAAAGTCAAGATGAGCCTGCACATACCTGCTGTGTTTTGGTCCTCTTCTCTCCAGTACGACATTTTTAAGGATGAGTACAACTTATTTTATGACAAATATGAATAACAGGCTACATTAGACTATAACGGTAGCGGCTCGCGGATAACAGGCTACATTAGACTATAATATGAATAACAGGCTACATTTTACTATAATATGGATAACAGGCTACATTAGACTATAATATGGATAACAGGCTACATTAGACTTCAATACGGATAGCAGGCTACATTAGACTATAATATGAATAACAGGCTACATTAGACTATAATATGGATAACAGGCTACATTAGACTATAATATGAATAACAGGCTACATTAGACTATAATATGGATAACAGGCTACATTAGACTATAATATGGATAACAGGCTACATTAGACTTATGAATAACATGCTACATTAGACTATAATATAGATAACAGGCTACATTAGACTATTATATGGATAACAGGCTACATTAGACTATAATATGAATAACAGGCTACAGTAGACTATAATATGAATAACAGGCTACATTAGACTATAATATGGATAACAGGCTACATTAGACTATAATATGGATAACAGGCTACATTAGACTATAATATGAATAACAGGCTACATTAGACTATAATATGGAAAGCAGGCTACATTAGACTATAATATGGATAACAGGCTACATTAGACTATAATATGGATAACAGGCTACATTAGACTATATATGGATAGCAGGCTACATTAGACTATAATATGGATAACAGGCTACATGTCACAGTTGTCTTCGTCTTTTGACGATAATGCGAAATCGTCATCAGAAAATGTGGACCAATACGCAGCAGGTACGTGAATGCTCATCTTGATTTTTAATTATCTTCAAAAATGAACATACAAAATAACAAAACCGAAAATCGAACAACTAACAAACAGTCTGGTAAAGCAAAGCTCAACACAGATCAATCACCCACAAACAACACATACAAACACACCCTAATATATGGGACTCTCAATCAAAGGCAGATAGACAACACCTGCCTTCAACTGAGAGTCCCAACCCCAATCAACCAAACATAGAAACACACATACTAGACTAACCATAGAATTAACTAAACATAAACCAAAACCCGGAAATACTAAATCAAACACCCTTTTCACAAACACACCACCCCGAACCACATAAAACAAATACCCCCTGCCACGCCCTGACCAAACTACAAAACAATTAACCTTATATACTGGCCAGGACGTGACAGTACCCCCCCCATAAAGGTGCTACCCCAGAAGCACCTTAACAAAAAATAACCCCAAGCAACACCAACAAAAAGTCCCCTTTTCTAAAGGGAGGGAAGGGAGGGTGGCTGCCGTCAACGACGGCACTGTGCTACACCCCCCCTCCCCAACCCACCTATTTCTGGAGGTGGCTCTGGTTCCGGGCGTTCCAGGCTGTCGGGCCACTCTGGCATCGCCGAGGGGCAGTCGGGCCACTCTGGCATCGCCGGGGGGCAGTCGGGGCAGTCTGGCCTCGCCGGGGGGCAGTCGGGGCAGTCTGGCCTCGCCGGGGGGCAGTCGGGGCAGTCTGGCAACTCGGGACAGTCTGGGCAGTCTGGCAACTCGGGACAGTCTGGGCAGTCTGGCAACTCGGGACAGTCTGGGCAGTCTGGCAACTCGGGACAGTCTGGGCAGTCTGGCCACTCCGGCAGTTCAGCGCAGTCTGGCCACTCCGGCAGTTCAGCGCAGTCTGGCCACTCCGGCAGTTCAGCGCAGTCTGGCCACTCCGGCAGTTCAGCGCAGTCTGACCTCTCTGGCGACTGTTGACTGGCGGGCAGCTCTGGCGACTGTTGACTGGCGGGCAGCTCTGGCGACTGTTGACTGGCGGGCAGCTCTGACGATGACTGTTGACTGGCGGGCAGCTCTGACGATGACTGTTGACTGGCGGGCAGCTCTGACGATGACTGTTGACTGGCGGGCAGCTCTGACGATGACTGTTGACTGGCGGGCAGCTCTGACGATGACTGTTGACTGGCGGGCAGCTCTGACGATGACTGTTGACTGGCGGGCAGCTCTGACGATGACTGTTGACTGGCGGGCAGCTCTGATGAAGACTGTTGACTGGCGGGCAGCTCTGATGATGACTGTTGACTGGCGGGCTGACGCACTATAATCCTGGTGCGTGGTGCTGGTACCGGATATACCAGCTTATGAACACGCACCTCCAGGCTAGTGCGGGGAGCGGGAACAGGACGAGTCGGACTGGGTTGACGCACTTCCGGGTCCGCACGAGAGACAGGAGCTGGAAACCCAGGGCTATGGAGGCGCACAGTCGGTCTAGATCTTACCTCCTGCACAACCCGCCTTGGCTGGATGGAACTAGTAGCCCTGTACGAGCGGGGTGCTCGTACAGGGCAGACTGGGCTGTGCAGGGGCCTGATGGTAGCCGTGCGTAGAGCGGGAGTTGGGTAGCCTGGTCCTCGGAGGCGTACCGGCGACCAGATGCGCTGCGCAGGCATCCTCCTACCAGGCTGGATGCCCGCTCTAGCACGGCACCTGCGAGGGGCTGGAATAACGCGCACCGGACTGTGCGTGCGTATGGGTGAGATAGTGCGCTCCTCAGCGAAACATAGCGCTCTCCACCCCATACGCTCCTCCATATAACCACGGGTAGCTGGCTTCCGGCTCTTCTTACGCCTAGCCAAACTACCCGTGTGCCCCCCCAAAAATTTTTCTTGGGGGTGCCTCTCGTGCATCTCCTTCAGCGCGTCCACTCTGGCCTCGTACCACCGCCTCTCTGCCTTGGCTGCCTCAATTTCCCACTGCGGGCGGCGATAATCCCCAGCCTGATGCCAGGGTCCGGCCCCGTCCAGAACTTCCTCCCAAGTCCACTTCTCCCGCCAGTCCAACTCGAACTCCGTCTGCTCCTTCCTCTGCTGCTTGGTCCTTTGGTGGTGGGTGATTCTGTCACAGTTGTCTTCGTCTTCTGACGATAATGCGAAATCGTCATCAGAAAATGTGGACCAATACGCAGCAGGTACGTGAATGCTCATCTTGATTTTTAATTATCTTCAAAAATGAACATACAAAATAACAAAACCGAAAAACGAACAACTAACAAACAGTCTGGTAAAGCAAAGCTCAACACAGAACAATCACCCACAAATAACACATACAAACACACCCTAATATATGGGACTCTCAATCAAAGGCAGATAGACAACACCTGCCTTCAACTGAGAGTCCCAACCCCAATCAACCAAACATAGAAACACACATACTAGACTAACCATAGAATTAACTAAACATAAACCAAAACCCGGAAATACTAAATCAAACACCCTTTTCACAAACACACCACCCCGAACCACATAAAACAAATACCCCCTGCCACGCCCTGACCAAACTACAAAACAATTAACCTTATATACTGGCCAGGACGTGACACTACATTAGACTATAATATGAATAACAGGCTACATTAGACTATAATATGAATAACAGGCTACATTAGACTATAATATGGATAACAGGCTACATTAGACTATAATATGAATAACAGGCTACATTAGACTATAATATGGATAACAGGCTACATTAGACTATAATATGAATAACAGGCTACATTAGACTATAATATGAATAACAGGCTACATTAGACTATAATACGGATAGCAGGCTACATTAGACTATAATATGGATAACAGGCTACATTAGACTATAATATGGATAACAGGCTACATTAGACTATAATATGGATAACAGGCTACATTAGACTATATACGGATAACAGGCTACATTAGACTATAATATGGATAACAGGCTACATTAGACTATAATATGGATAACAGGCTACATTAGACTATAATATGAATAACAGGCTACATTAGACTATAATATGGATAACAGGCTACATTAGACTATTATATGGATAACAGGCTACATTAGACTATAATACGGATAGCAGGCTACATTAGACTATAATATGGATAACAGGCTACATTAGACTATAATATGGATAACAGGCTACATTAGACTATAATATGGATAACAGGCTACATTAGACTATAATATGAATAACAGGCTACATTAGACTATAATATGGATAACAGGCTACATTAGACTATAATATGAATAACAGGCTACATTAGACTATAATACGGATAGCAGGCTACATTAGACTATAATATGAATAACAGGCTACATTAGACTATAATATGAATAACAGGCTACATTAGACTATAATACGGATAGCAGGCTACATTAGACTATAATATGAATAACAGGCTACATTAGACTATAATATGAATAGCAGGCTACATTAGACTATATACGGATAGTAGGCTACATTAGACTATAATATGGATAACAGGCTACATTAGACTATAATATGGATAACAGGCTACATTAGACTATAATATGAAAAGCAGGCTACATTAGACTATAATATGGATAACAGGCTACATTAGACTAAAATATGGATAACAGGCTACATTAGACTATAATATGGAAAGCAGGCTACATTAGACTATAATATTGATAACAGGCTACATTAGACTATAATATGGATAACAGGCTACATTAGACTATAATATGGATAACAGGCTACATTAGACTATAATATGAATAACAGGCTACATTAGACTATAATATGGATAACAGGCTACATTAGACTATAATATGAATAACAGGCTACATTAGACTATAATACGGATAGCAGGCTACATTAGACTATAATATGAATAACAGGCTACATTAGACTATAATATGAATAACAGGCTACATTAGACTATAATACGGATAGCAGGCTACATTAGACTATAATATGAATAACAGGCTACATTAGACTATAATATGAATAGCAGGCTACATTAGACTATATACGGATAGTAGGCTACATTAGACTATAATATGGATAACAGGCTACATTAGACTATAATATGGATAACAGGCTACATTAGACTATAATATGAAAAGCAGGCTACATTAGACTATAATATGGATAACAGGCTACATTAGACTAAAATATGGATAACAGGCTACATTAGACTATAATATGGAAAGCAGGCTACATTAGACTATAATATTGATAACAGGCTACATTAGACTATAATATGGATAACAGGCTACATTAGACTATAATATATATATATACACACACACACACACACACACACACACACACACACACACACACACACACACACACACACACACACACACACACACACACACACACACACTGTTTTATTTTAACAATGGGCAGATCTAGGTGTTGAGGGACAGGGACCTGATTGGACCCAAAGAGAGAGGTCCTCGGGGAATTCAGGGAACAGATTGGTGAGAGAGAGAACCAATGAGTAAGACAGGGACTCTGTGTGTGTGCGTGCGCGTGTGTGCATGAGTGTGTGTGTTAGAGAGAGGATTCAGCAACACTGGAGTGTCAGGAGGGTCTCCTGTAGGAGCTGGAACACTGGAGTGTCAGGAGGTACTCCTGTAGGAGCTGGAACACTGGTGTGTCAGGAGGGTCTCCTGTAGGAGTTGGAACACTGGTGTGTCAGGAGGGTCTCCTGTAGGAGCTGGAACACTGGAGTGTCAGGAGGGACTCCTGTAGGAGCTGGAACACTGGTGTGTCAGGAGGGTCTCCTGTAGGAGCTGGACCACTGGAGTGTCAGGAGGGTCTCCTGTAGGAGCTGGAACACTGGTGTGTCAGGAGGGTCTCCTGTAGGAACTGGACCACTGGAGTGTCAGGAGGGTCTCCTGTAGGAGCTGGAACACTGGAGTGTCAGGAGGTAGTCCTGTAGGAGCTGGAACACTGGTGTGTCAGGAGGGTCTCCTGTAGGAGCTGGAACACTGGAGTGTCAGGAGGGTCTCCTGTAGGAGCTGGAACACTGGTGTGTCAGGAGGGACTCCTGTAGGAGCTGGAACACTGGTGTGTCAGGAGGGACTCCTATAGGAGCTGGAACACTGGTGTGTCAGGAAGGACTCCTGTAGAAGTGATTGGAATACTTTCATCAGAAGGTAGCCAGCTAATTAGCTAAGACACTAGCTATTTAGTCATTGTTAGCCACTGCTAGCGGCCTTTACCCTCTGCTCAGGCACCAGCCGTTTTTTTAGCCTGGATAATACCTGCCAGCCTCGGACTGTTTTTATCCACTACAACGGCAGATTCCTGCCGTAAACCCTGGACCATTGATCATCACAGCTAGCTAGCTGCCACTGAGTGACCCAGCCCCGAAGCTTGCCCTGAGCCAGGCGCATCTCCCGGCTAGCAAACTAAATTACCACAACTACAATACCTCCTTCGCCATCTGGTCCCTTCGTCGACAACGCGCCCCGCCGTACCACCACGACTGGTCCGCAGACGTAATTCCATCAGTTGTGCCTTCAAACGGCCTTTGCCGGACAACGGAGCTTACCACGGACTGCTAACTTTTAACGCCATGTCTCCCACGTACTAGCGTAGCAACGACTACCACACGGCTTCCCTGTTCCATCTATTGCTGTACACTGGACCCTATGATCACTTGGCTACATAGCTGATGCCTGCTGGACTGTTCATTTATCATGGTACTCCACTTTGTTTACCTTTGTTTATCTGTCGGCCCTAGCCCCGAACTCAGGCCCTGTGTGTAGTTAACTGACCCTCTCTGCCCATTCATCGCCACTTTACCTGTTGTTGTCTTAGCTGATTAGCTGTTGATGTCTTACCCGTTGTTGACTTAGCTAGCTCTCCCAATCAACACCTGTGATTGCTTTATGCCTCGCTTTATGTCTCTCTCAAATGTCAATATGCCTTGTATACTGTTGTTTAGGATAATTATCATTGTTTTAGTTTACTGCGGAGCCCCTAGTCCCACTGTACATGCCTTAGATACCTCCTTTGTCCCACCACCCACACATGCGGTGACCTCACCCAGTATAACCAGCGTGTCCAGAGATGCAACCTCTGTTATCATCACTCAGTGCCTGGGCTTACCTCCACTGTACCCGCACCCCACCATACCCCTGTCTGCACATTATGCCCTGAATCTATTCTACCACGCCCAGAAATCTGCTCCTTTTATTCTCTGTCCCCAACGCTCTAGGCGACCAGTTCTTGATAGCCTTTAGCCGTACCCTCATCCTACTCCTCTTCTGTTCCTCGGGTGATGTGGAGGCTAACCCAGGCCCTGCATGTTCCCAGGCACTCTCATTTGTTGGCTTCTGTAATCAAAAAAGCTTTGGTTTCATGCATGTTAACATCAGAAGCCTCCTCCCTAAGTTTGTTTCATTCACTGCTTTAGCACACTCCGCCAACCCTGATGTCCTTGCCGTGTCTGAATCCTGGCTTAGGAAGGCCACCAAAAATTCAGAGATTTCCATACCCAACTACAACATTTTCCGTCAAGATAGAACTGCCAAAGGGGGAGGAGTTGCAATCTACTGCAGAGATAGCTTGCAAAGTTCTGCCATACTTTCCAGGTCTATGCCCAAACAGTTCGAGCTTCTAATTAAAAAAATGTATCTCTCCAGAAATAAGTCTCTCGCTGTTGCCGCCTGTTATAGACCCCCCTCAGCTCCCAGCTGTGCCCTGAACACCATATGTGAATTGATTGCCCCCCATCTATCTTCAGAGTTTGTTCTGTTAGGTGACCTAAACTGGGATATGCTTAACACCCCGGCCGTCCTACAATCTAAGCTAGATGCCCTCAATCTCACACAAATTATCAAGGAAACCACCAGGTACAACCCTAAATCCGTAAACATGGGCACCCTCATAGATATTATCCTGACCGACTTGCCCTCCAAATACGCCTCTGCTGTTTTCAATCAGGATCTCAGCGACCACTGCCTCATTGCCTGCATCCACTATGGGTCACTCCCTAAAACACTTCTGTGAGCAGGCCTTTCTAATCGACCTGGCCCAGGTATCCTGGAAAGATATTGACCTCATCCCGTCAGTCGAGGATGCCTGGTCGTTCTTTAAAAGTAATTTCCTCACCATCTTAAATAAGCATGCCCCTTTCAAAAAATGCAGAACTAAGAACAGATACAGCCCTTGGTTCACTCCAGACCTGACTGCCCTTGACCAGCAAAAAACATCCTGTGGCGGACTGCAATAGCATCGAATAGTCCTCGTGATATGCAACTGTTCAGGGAAGTCAGGAACCAATACACACAGTCAGTCAGGAAAGCAAAGGCTAGCTTTTCAAACAGAAATTTGCATCCTGTAGCTCTAACTCAAAAAGTTTTGGGACACTGTAAAGTCCATGGAGAACAAGAGCACCTCCTCCCAGCTGCCCACTGCACTGAGGCTCGGCGACACGGTCACCACCGATAAATCCATGATAATCAAAAATTTCAATAAGCATTTCTCTACGGCTGGCCATGCTTTCCTCCTGGCTACCCCAACCCCGGCCAACAGCTCCGCACCCCTCGCAGCTGCTTTCCCGAGCCTCCCCAGCTTCTCCTTCACCCAAATCCAGATCGCAGATGTTCTGAAAGAGCTGCAAAACCTGGACTCATACAAATCAGCTGGGCTAGACAATCTGGACCCTCTCTTTCTAAAATGATCTGCCACCATTGTTGCAATCCATATTACCAGTCTGTTCAACCTCTCTTTTGTTTCGTCCGAGATCCCTAAAGATTGGAAAGCTGCCGCCTTCAAAGGGGGTGACACTCTAGACCCAAACTGTCACAGACCTATATCCATCCTGCCCTGCCTTTCTAAAGTCTTTGAAAGTCAAGTTAATAAACAGATCACTGACCATTTAAAATACCACCGTACCTTCTCCACTGTGTAATCCGGTTTCCGAGCTGGTCACGGGTGCACCCCAGCCACGCTCAAGGTACTAAATGATATCATAACCGCCATCGATAAAAGACAGTACTGTGCAGCCGTCTTCATCGCCCTGGCCAAGGCTTTCGACTCTGTCAATCATCGTATTCTTATCGGCAGACTCAATAGCCTTGGTTTCTCAAATGACTGCCTCGCCTGGTTCACCAACTACTTCGCAGACAGAGTTCAGTGTGTCAAATCGGAGGGCCTGTTGTCCGGACCTCTGGCAGTCTCTATGGGGGTACCACAGGGTTCAATTCTTGGACCGACTCTTTTCTCTGTATATATCAACGATGTCGCTCTTGCTGCGGGTGATTCCCGATCCCCTTTTATGCAGTTGACACCATTCTGTATACATCTGGCCCTTCTTTGGACACTGTGTTAACTAACCTCCAAACGAGCTTCAATGCCATACAACACTCCTTCTGTGGCCTCCAACTGCTCTTAAATGCTAGCAAAACCAAATGCATGCTTTTCAACCGTTCACTGCCCGCACCCGCCGCCCGACTAGCATCACTACTCTGGACGGTTCTGACCTAGAATACGTGGACAACTACAAATACCTAGATGTCTGGCTAGACTGTAAACTCTCCTTCCAGACTCATATCAAACATCTCCAATCCAAAATCAAATCTAGTATCGGCTTTCTATTTCGCAACAAAGCCGCCTTCACTCACGCCGCCAAACTTACCCTAGTAAAACTGACTATCCTACCGATCCTCGACTTCGGCGATGTCATCTACAAAATAGCTTCCAATACTCTACTCAGCAAATTGGATGTAGTCTATCACAGTGCCATCCATTTTGTTACCAAAGCGCCTTATACCACCCACCACTGCGACCTGTATGCTCTAGTCGGCTGGCCCTCGCTACATATTCGTCGCCAGACCCACTGGCTCCAGGTCATCTATAAGTCTATGCTAGGTAAAGCTCCGCCTTATCTCAGCTCACTGGTCACAATAACAACACCCACCCGTAGCACGTGCTCCAGCAGGTATATCTCACTGGTCATCCCCAAAGCCTTTGGCTGCCTTTCCTTCCAGTTCTCTGCTGCCAGTGACTGGAATGAATTGCAAACATCGCTGAAGCTGGAGACTTACATTTCCCTCACTAAGTTTAAACATCAGCTATCTGAGCAGCTAACCAATTGCTGCAGCTGTACATAGTCCATCTGTAAATAGTCCACCCAATCTACCTACCTCATCCCCATATTGTTTTTATTCACTTTGCTGCTCTTTTGCACACCAGTATCACTACTTACACACCATCATCTGATCATCATCATCTGCTCATCTGTCACTCCATTGTTAATCTCCTAAATTGTAATTACTTTGCTACTATGGCCTATTTATTGCCTTACCACCTCATGCCATTTGCACACACTGTATATAGACTTTATTTGTTTCTATTGTGTTATTGACTGTATGCTTGTTTATTCCATGTGTAACACTGTGTTGTTGTCTCTGTCGCACTGCTTTGCTTTATCTTGGCCAGGTCGCAGTTGTAAATGACAACTTGTTCTCAACTAGCCTGCCTGGTAAAATAAAGGTGAAATATATATATTTTTAAATAATAAAAAATTCCTGTTGTAACAGAGTGCCTTAATAATCAACCAGAAAACATCTTCTTGACCTTCAGTTTATTCTAAGATGCATTGCAAATCAAATATCTTATACAGAAGGCACGTGGATGTGGCTCAAATGTTGTGTTGTTCTAACCGCTAGGCTACCTGCCACGGCTATCTCTCCAGGACGGCTGGAGGGCTGCCTGCTCTAATCCTGGGTCTGACGGGAAAAGTCTGTCTGGAAGTGACCTGGCAACCAAATGGTTGCTGGTATCAAATCCTTGATGCCATTGCCTGCCGTTGTGCCCTTGAGCAAGGCACTTAACCCCCCACAACAACTGCTCCCTGGGAATCCGGTGTGGCAGCCCCCTGCGCCTCTCCCCCCAAAAACTTTGTGCATTTGTGTTTTTCAGAGGGGTTGGGTTAAAAGCAGAAGTCAAATTTCGGTTGGATCTTGTGTGCAATTGACCGATAAAGTGATCTTGATTACAATGCGATTTTGAAATTATATATTTTTTTATTTGGAATTCAAATTATATGTAACGTTTTTAGTGTTAAATGTTTTGTATTTACTCTTGGGTATTTGCCATTATTATAGTTATAGTTATTCCGCTAGGTGTCGCTGTTGTCCTCTGCTTTATTATAAGGACCTGAGTTTTATTATAAGGACCGTTCAAATGTTAATTCTAACTGTAGTTGGTAATTTACACTCCTGTTTACTATATTCACAATTGATGTTCACAACAAAGACAAATGAATTGGAATTGACATTGCAAATCAAATTGATATCTCAATTGCTTTGCAATATGGCTCATGACAGCAAATTATGAATCATCTCTATAATTCCCTTTGATGAATCATCTAAACAATCAAAGTCCTGCCTCTGTTTTTATAGCTGTAAGGGAAACTGTTAGTTTTGCATAATATAAACGCTGACTCTGGCAGGTAGGTGGGGTTTAACGGGGCTGATTATTTACGGTACTTTTTGTAGCAGCAGAGCTCTCCGGGATGGTATAAGAGTGGCTATTACTACGGGAGGAGAAAACCTACCGACCGAACAAAAGACAGACAGCCTCGTGGAATCGTTCCATCGGCGATGGCACAGCTAGAGGTGTTTTTGTTCACGGCTCTAGCTCGCATTTCGTCTGGGAAATCTGCTTCCTTTATTGGCTAATCCTGATCGGTACATCAACCGACACCTCCAACTATGGATTGCACTGAAGTTCCACCTTGTGTGTTTCTGCGTCAAGACAATAAGAAGTAAGAGGAAACCATCACGAACGGCTGTGGGCTATTATCCATTCCGGACTGATCTCCATCTATAGAGCGGGTGATTGAGAAATGTATAAGTGAACGGATTTTTACCCGAAATAGATTTTGATAGGCAATTTTGTTTCAATCCTCGGCTGCAATATTCAGGATATTCAATTGGTTGACGTGTAAAGGGCATGGACACCAATGTTTATTATCCACTGTCTACGCAAGTTATGTTTTAGCTGACATAAATTATCCCTGTAGTTAGAATATATGTCTTCGTGCTCTCTATTTTGCAATTAACGGCTTGGGATGATATAACTGCAGTTTAGAGGATTGCTTTGCGCTGGTAGGAATAGTGCGCTGCTGTAGTTAAGCTCTTTTTAACAGATAAAGGCCTGTCGGGATAGACGCTACGCAGATCACCTATAGGCTTTCAGAAATACCCTTTTGTTAATTTTGACAACAAACCGATATATATATAAAAAAAATATCAATTGTAAATCATATAAACGCAAGTAACCTATTCTGAGCTGCAGTGTACAGTTGTAGGCTATAAAGTGGAATCATCTACCCACTGCACTAGCAAGGTGACAGTACAGTAGGGTTGCAGTGTGAGCGGAGTTCTCTGTGACAGAAGGACAACAGCCATGGCTCTGCCAGATAACACCCCCGGCATTCCCGTAGTGGAGGAAGTCATCTTCCCTGAGATAGTAGAGCTGAACGTGGGCGGCCAGGTGTACATCACCCGCTACTCAACCCTCATCAGTGTACCAGACTCTCTCCTGGGGGAGATGTTCAGCAGGAAAACCACCAAAGGGCTGGCGAGGGACACCAAGGGCCGTTTCTTCCTGGACCGGGATGGTTTCCTGTTCCGGTATATTCTGGACTACATGAGAGATCAGCAGCTGGTGCTCCCAGACCACTTCCCAGAGCGGGGTCGCCTGCAACGGGAGGCTGAGTTCTTCAACCTACCTGAGCTCATAAAGATCCTGGCGCCCAAACTCAGCAAGCAGAACTCGCTGGGCGATGAGGGGTGTCAGAGCGACCCGGAGGACTCCTCGCCGGGCATCGACACCGGGCGCAACCTAGCCTCGCTGGGTACTGCCGCTGCCTGTGTCAGTCTGGTCCCCAGCGGAGACGGTAAACGCTCAGGATTCATCACCATCGGTTATCGTGGCTCCTATACTTTGGGGCGTGACAGTCAATCCGACGCCAAGTTCAGACGTGTTGCTCGCATTATGGTCTGTGGCAAGACGTCGCTGGCTAAAGAGGTGTTTGGGGAGACGCTGAACGAGAGCCGGGACCCGGACCGACCCCCAGAGCGCTACACGTCACGCTACTACCTCAAATTCACCTTCCTGGAGCAGGCCTTTGACAAGCTGGCGGACGCCGGGTTTCACATGGTGGCTTGTAACTCCACGGGGACCTGCGCCTTCGCTCATGAGCAGACGGACGACAAGATCTGGACCAGCTACACTGAATACGTGTTCTACCGTGAGTGAGGCCATCATCAGCCCTGGTCCCCGGGCCCCCTCGTGCTTCCCAGCCTCCAGCCTCCTCTACCCTTGCCTCCCTGGATCCAACCCTGGGTCCCCTTGCCTCCCTGGATCCAGCACTGGGTCCTCTTGCCTCCTGGACCCCAGCCTCCAGCCCCTGCCCCCTGGCTCTTTGACCCCCCTAGTGCTCCCTAGCCTCCAGCCCTTGGCCCCAACCACCATGTGCCCCCTCCCCACTCTCCCAGCCTCCAGCACTTGGATTCCTGCCTCACGCTCCCCTGGCAGCCCCATGGGCCTGGCCCCCTGCCTCAAGCCGCCCTGGCCCCCAGCCCCATGGGCCCCCGGCCTCAAGCCCCCTGGATCCCAACCCCATGGGCCCCGGGCCCCCTGCTTCAAACCCCCTCCTCCATATCTCTTTCTGACCCATCAGCTGCTCTCCTTACCGCCTCTGTTGTCCCCTCTCCTGATCCATCTATAACCTGACCATCACCCCCTCAAGCCTCCGCACCAAGCCCCAGAGACCCAACTGCCTCCACCCTCCACGTACTGTCTCCTCCTCCTGTATATAGTATCTGCCTCAGTGAAGCACAATGCTGTGTGTAAAATAGCTTATTTAGCCGTTCAAGCCCTTCCTGGTCTGTGTTTAACTAATTGTAGAACTCAGAGAGTAGGCTGGAGGCGCCTATTGGAAAAGAGCTTAGATTGAAGTGGCCCCTGGTCGGTACTATTTTGTTCTGAATCTAGCCTCTGCTGCTGCTTACTCCAGCAGATCAGACTCTTCTTTTCTCCCTCCTACTCCTCTGAACAAAAAACGGCCGATTAATGTGACATCTAAGCAGCCTGGAGGAACGAGCGAGAGAGTGGCCAGCCCGGCACAAGCAAGAGCAAAGTGTTACACAAACGAAAGTCTTTAACTTCCATTCCTCTTTCTCCTGCTTCTTATATCCATTATGATATGTCTGTGACCAAACTGTTGGGAAGGACCGTTCAGTTCTACTATTCAAATGAATTAACATATTTTCCTCCCAATTTCGTGGAAAGGGAATAATACCTTAGCTTTTAAGTCTCTGCTTGTGAAGACAACTAGCTAACATGATGCCATCTTGTCTCACAAAAAGCACATTGTACTCCTTATAAGGGAAAAGAGCGCCTATATGGACCAATAGCATCCTCTCATGTTGTTTGTGTGTCTTCTTCAGGACAACCCAGTTCTTTGCATTCTAGAAAAACAGACATTGTCCGAGAGTCAAAACCAACAAACAAGGAAAGAAAACGTTGAGAAAAGAATGATAATTTAAAAAGATCAAGTTGTGTATTTGACTGCAGAAAGAGAAAAAAACTAGGGGTTTTAGTACAGGGTGAGGGTTTGTCTGAAATGGCACCCTATCCTCTATGTAGTGCACTACATTGACCAAAGCCCTCTGTGGGCCCTGCTCAAAAAAAGTGCATTACATAAGGAATAGGGGTGCTTGATGAAGTGTGTTTATTGATTGTGCGATGGAGTGTTGAGTATTCTAATCGCCCATGCCTGGAAGACCAGAGGAGATGTGAAGTGTTACATCACAATGTCCACAAAACCTCTCCTTCTACTCCTCCTCCTTCTACTCCTCCTCCTCTTCCCGCTCTTCCTCCTCCTCCTCTTCTCCCTCTTCTTCCGCCTCCTCTTATCTTGGTTTTTACACCCCCTTTCTGTTTTTCTTTCTTTCTTCAAACAAGAACATTTTACAGGGATACGATTGTTATCGAATGCCCACAGCGTTTGGCTCTTAGCCCTCTTCTGAAACTGTGATTTACATTTATGAAGGACAATCCCTTTTTCTCATTGGAGTGTGTTTTTATTCAGCTATCTATCCCAAGCTCTTCTATTCAGTTCAGTATTCCAGTTTTAAGCTCTTTCATATTTGATGCTAGCTCTTATTGACTGTAATGTGTATACCCATGAGAAGGAGAAAGGATTACGCCATAGCCAACCAAAGAATGACATTCTCTGAAAACTCTAGCAGCTAAACAACAGTACAGGACAGGACTTTGGATAGGACATGGATATTTTTGGGGGAATGTTGTAATACAGTCGATTCCTGATAAGTACACCTCTTATAAGTGCAAAATCACTGGTTAGTGCACATTCTCATTACAGTTATAACAGTTGTATATCAGGGGTTGACTGTAGTTGGGCTGAACAGTAATTGTAACCACAGCAACTATAACCACAGTAACAGGAGACAGTGTGTGAATGGTTAAAGGTTAAGAGGGGTTAAATGTTCAGAGGGGTTAAGAATGGTTAAAGGTTAAGACAGGGTTAAAGGTTAAGAGGGGTTAAGAGGGGTTAAGTGGTAGGGGTCATTTTAAGGTATACCCTCAGGGCAAGTGTGCATATCAACAACAACATTACAATTTGAATTTTCAGTGCCTCAGTAGGTAAAATAAAGCTTAGAATCATCTCCAAATTCCAAGGAAAATAAATGATCTGAAAAGGCTCAACTTGTACCAGTAGGAATCGATGGATCAACTAGTAATATGACTAGTAAATTACAGAATATTCTCCCTGATAAAGTGAAACTCTTGTTCAAGAAACGTTCTTTGCGGTTTGGTAGACAGAGTGATTTTAATTTGAGTGAAGGTGTGAAGAAGACATTCTGAATGCCTGACGGATGATAAATGTTTTCTGGGATATCGCTAGAGTATGATAGTACAGTGTTGACAGGAGCAATGAGTCGTCAGTAAAAAAATAAACCATGTAACCCAGTAAAGAACAAATTCTTATTTTACAATTTCGGCCTACCCCTGCCAAACCCGGACGACGCTGGGCCAATTGTGCACATCCCTATGGGATTCCAAATCACTGCTGGTTGGGATACAGCCCGGGATCAAACCAGGGTCTGTAGTGATACTTCTAGCACTGAGATGCAATGTCTTAGACCACTGTGCCACTCCGGAGCCAATGTCATTGTCAGCTTCAGTATCGATGTCACAAGTCAAACATAGACCAAACGCCAATGGAGAAAACATGTTTGTCGTTCAGTAGGTACACCGTACACCTTGAAGGAAACATGTTTGTCGTTCAGTAGGTACACCGTACACCCTGAAGGAAACATGTTTGTCGTTCAGTAGGTACACCGTACACCCTGAAGGAAACACGTTTGTCGTTCAGTAGGTACACCGTACACCCTGAAGGAAACATGTTTGTCGTTCAGTAGGTACACCGTACACCCTGAAGGAAACATGTTTGTCGTTCAGTAGGTACACCGTACACCCTGAAGGAAACATGTCTGTCGTTCAGTAGGTACACCGTACACCCTGAAGGAAACATGTTTGTCGTTCAGTAGGTACACCGTACACCCTGAAGGAAACACTGGCACTATACTTATTACATGTTGTGGGAACATAATTAGTGTGAGACTTTCTTTATTTTTGCTTTTATTTCTACTCTCCGTTAGTCAGCACCTCTACAAAACATTTTTGGGTGTGCGTCAGCTTATGCCTTTTGTTATACAGCAGGCGAAAGGAAAATGTAATCTGTCAATTCAAATGTGTTATTTATCGTCTGCTACAGTTGCATTGTACGTCCGTTATGAATTATTTATTAACTAACCTGGTAAAGTAGTGTGACATGCTTCAGAAGAGTTGTGTACGCGCTCATTTATGTTATTGTAACCTAAAATTGTTAAAAGAACATACAAATATTTCACTAGTAAACTCTTTTAATTTGTTTACTGAAGACACCACAAGCCTATAAAAGTAACTGTATACTTCCAAGACTTTACACCTCTCTCTGCTCATTCTCTGTCTGTCTGTCTGTCTGTCTGTCTGTCTGTCTGTCTGTCTGTCTGTCTGTCTGTCTGTCTGTCTGTCTGTCTGTCTGTCTGTCTGTCTGTCTGTCTGTCTGTCTGTCTGTCTGTCTGTCTGTCTGTCTGTCTGTCTGTCTGTCTGTCTGTCTGTCTGTCTGTCTCTCTCGCTCTCTCTCTCTCTCTCCACCTCAGTCTCTCTCTCTCTCTCTCTCTCTCTCTCTCGCTCTCTCTCTCTCTCTCCACCTCAGTCTCTCTCTCTTTTTCTTCAGTGGGTTCTCAATGGGATCTTGTTGTGAAAGGCTGGCCTCCCTCTCTACCCTCTCTCTCTCTCGTAGTAAGGCTGGCCTCTCTATCTATCGTTCTCACTCTCTCATTGTGAAAGGCTGGCCTCCCTCTCTACCCTCTCTCTCTCTCTCGTAGTAAGGCTGGCCTCTCTATCTATCGTTCTCTCTCTCTCGCAGTGAAAGGCAGGCCTCTCTCTCTACCTTCTCCCTCTCTATCTTTCTCCCTCTCTCTCGCAGTGAAAGGCAGGCCTCTCTCTCTACCTTCTCCCTCTCTATCTTTCTCCCTCTCTCTCATTGTGAAAGGCAGGCCTCTCTCTCTACCCTCTCCCTCTCTATCTTTCTCCCTCTCTCTCGCAGTGAAAAGGCAGGCCTCTCTCTACCCTCTCCCTCTCTATCTTTCTCCCTCTCTCTCGCAGTGAAAAGGCAGGCCTCTCTCTCTACCCTCTCCCTCTCTATCTTTCTCCCTCTCTCTCGCAGTGAAAAGGCAGGCCAGAGTCAGTGACAGAACGGATCTGGAATAGCAACGGTAGGTAAGTGGCTCTGTCAAAGCAGATTACAGAACCTCTGTGTGTCTCTGCCTCTAATCCATTAATTAGACCTGAGTATACTGTAGCAACCTAGTATCAGTCAGACACAAGACATTAATAAACATAGTTGTTGTTGAGTGACAGCCAGGTCAGGTAGACCGCAAACAGGGAACACTGGTTTTCATCAAAACAGAGAAAACTAAGTCTCTGATCTTTGCCATTGAAACAGAGAAAACTAGGTCTCTGATCTTTGCCATTGAAACAGAGAAAACTAAGTCTTTGATCTTTGCCATTGAAACAGAGTAAGCTAAGTCTATGATCTTTGCGATCAAAACACAGAAAAGTACGTCTTTGATCTTTACCATTGAAACAGAGAACCAAGTATCTGATCTGATATTTGCCATTAAAATAGAATAAACTGAGTCTCTGATCTTTGCCATAGAATCAGAGAAAGTAGTCAATGTAGTCTTTGTTTTTAGCCAAAGGAGTTTTGCACCATTTGTGTCCCCTCCGTGGTGAGATAGGGCGATGGTGCAGCCAGGTTGTTAAAGATTGACGTCGAATTTGGACGTCTATCCATGTCCTGAGGACGTTTTGAAATGCCTTCAAAACCGGCCACTAGGGGCAACAGTGAGCACTATTACAATCAAGTAGACTTGGGTTTTTCTATGGTGTTGTGGACTGGGGTGGCTATTATAATCAAGTGGGCTTGGGTTTTGCTATGGTGTTGTGGACTGGGGTGGCTATTACAATCAAGTAGGCTTGGGTTTTGCTATGGTGTTGTGGACTGGGGTGGCTATTACAATCAAGTAGGCTTGGGTTTTGCTATAGTGTTGTGGACTGGGGTGGCTATTACAATCAAGTGGGCTTGGGAAATCCCTTAACTCAGGATCAGAAGGGTGGGAGTTTGATCCCAGTCGTGAACACTGTTTTATTATTTCTGGTTTTAACCCTATCCCAAACCTTAACCCTTAACCTTAACCATTCAGAATGAGTGACTGAACTTAACCCTTAACTTCAAAAGTTGACGTTTTGAGAACGTGGCTGAATGTCTAATTTTTCAATGAGACTGTGAGAGCTTGTTGAATGGTGTTGACTTGTCTGATGTGAAAAAATATGTAAAACATTTTCTCTCAATTAAGTATGAATCAAGTCAATGCATCATGACCTTGTTATTTAAAGTGACGTGAGTCTATTAAGTATGAATCAAGTCAATGCATCATGACCTTGTTATTTAAAGTGTGGTGAGTCTATTAAGTATGAATCAAGTCAATGCATCATGACCTTGCTATTTAAAGTGACGTGAGTCTATTATCAATTCAATTCAATGCGTCATGACCTTATGTAAAGTGAGTGAGTCAAGTCATAAATGTTTTAAATGGCTTAGATGTCGGAGGCTCTCAAAATATCCTCTATCTGGCGCACACACACACACACACACACACACACACACACACACACACACACACACACACACACACACTTTCAAATCTTTGTGTGCCGCCTCTTCCAATCTAGAGCCGTCTATTTTTGGGTCGCTGTTTCGGAATGCATGGCGGTGGAATCTTCCAGAGTGTGTTGTCACAGTGCCTGGAATGTTTTTCCGACCAATCCAAACAGAGTCTGGAGTGATTGAGGCGGTGGTATGAGTGTGAGTTTTGTTGCATCAGTGAGTGACTGTGCACATCGACATCGTAGTGTAAAGTCACATCCACATCGTAGTGTAAAGTCTCATCAGTGAGTGACTGTGCACATCGACATCGTAGTGTAAAGTCTCATCAGTGAGTGACTGTGCACATCGACATCGTAGTGTAAAGTCACAGAGACATCGAAGTGTAAAGTCTCATCAGTGAGTGACTGTGCACATCGACATCGTAGTGTAAAGTCTCATCAGTGAGTGACTGTGCACATCCACATCGTAGTGTAAAGTCTCATCAGTGAGTGACTGTGCACATCGACATCGTAGTGTAAAGTCTCATCAGTGAGTGACTGTGCACATCGACATCGTAGTGTAAAGTCACAGAGACATCGAAGTGTAAAGTCTCATCAGTGAGTGACTGTACACCTCGACATCGTAGTGTAAAGTCTCATCAGTGAGTGACTGTGCACATCGACATCGTAGTGTAAAGTCACATCCACATCGTAGTGTAAAGTCTCATCAGTGAGTGACTGCACATCGACATCGTAGTGTAAAGTCTCATCAGTGAGTGACTGTGCACATCGACATCGGAGTGTAAAGTCACATCCACATCGTAGTGTAAAGTCTCATCAGTGAGTGACTGTTCACATCGACATCGTAGTGTAAAGTCTCATCAGTGAGTGACTGTGCACATCGACATCGTAGTGTAAAGTCTCATCAGTGAGTGACTGTGCACATCGACATCGTAGTGTAAAACTCCAAAGCAAGCCACTAGCTGGGAGGTGTCGAAGCAAATTGAGGGAATATCAGAAGGTAGTGTCCATGCTACACGTCTATACCTCTCTGGTTAACTATCAGGCTCAGCATTCAACACTGTTGATGTAAGAGGGTGGCTTAGATACGCTGAAGCTATCCCGGATGGTCATCTTAAACTGGTGTGAAAAGTCCAGCATGTTTGGTTGTGAGCCATATAGTGAGCAGGTGTAAACTATGTCTGATCGTACCAGGGACGTGTTACAATAAAGACATTTTATCATGAATGGTTCTTACCTGCCTTTTTTAATATGCTGTCGAGAATACAGTATCTGTATTTGTACTGCAAGATAGTTACACTAAGCAAGCATTCACAGCACATAGAAATTCATCTCTGACATTGCTATTATAAACAGATGGTTTCTGATTATTTTGCAGCACTGGTTCATCTACCTCCTCTTGCTGTTATTGTATTTCTCGCCCTCTCGATCTTCACATGTCCTCTAGTACACAACAGGTGAGAGAGGGAGTATTGTAGAGTGTTCCGGAATCTACTGGAATGTAGCTATAGAGTGTTGTAGAATCTAGAGTGTTGCTACTGGAGCGCTCTGTCACCAGGCAGCATAAGGACTGGGGCTCTATGTGTGGACTGGAGAGTGGAGTAGAGAGAGCCAGGGACACAGTAGGCCTCATACTGTAGCTTAGCCTTGAAAGTCCCTGAGCCAGAGAGAGATAAGGCCCCGTGCATCTTCAGGACAACATGCCTTCAGCAGTCAGCATCAATCGCTCAGTGTTTGTGTAACAAATGGCACCCTATTCCCTATGTTGTGCTCATAGGGTTCTGCTCAAAAGTAGTGCACTAAATAGTGAAAAGGGAGCCATTTGGGATATACCCACTGTTAGGAGAAAAGGAAAGAGAAGGAAAAAGAGAAGGAAAGAGGAATGCACAGAAATAAATATACAGAGAGACATGTTCAGAGAGAGAGAGGGAGAGATACACACACATATGGAGAGGGGCAGGGAAATACGGAGAGGAGCAGGGAAATACGGAGAGGCGCAGGGAAATACGGAGAGGCGCAGGGAAATACGGAGAGGCGCAGGGAAATACGGAGAGGCGCAGGGAAATACGGAGAGGCGCAGGGAAATACGGAGAGGCGCAGGGAAATACGGAGAGGGGCAGGGAAATACGGAGAGGAGCAGGGAAATACGGAGAGGCGCAGGGAAATACGGAGAGGCGCAGGGAAATACGGAGAGGCGCAGGGAAATACGGAGAGGGGCAGGGAAATACAGAGGGAGGGAGAGACCACTGCAGTGGTTTCCAAACTTTTTATAGTCCTGTACCCCTTCAAACATTCAACCTCCAGCTGTACCCCCTCTAGCACCAGGGTCAGCACACTCTCAAATGTTTTTTTTTTGCCATCATTGTAAGCCTGCCACACACACTATACGATACATTTATTTAACATAAGAATGAGCTCTCATAGGACCAGGGCACAAATAATAATACATTATTTTTCTCTTTATTTAACTGTCTTACATATAAAACCTTATTTGTTCATTGAAAATTGTGAATAACTCACCACAGGTTAATGAGAAGGGTGTGCTTGAAAGGGTGCAAATAACTCTGCAATGTTGGGTTGTATTGGATAGTCTCAGTCTTAAATAATTTTACTCACACCGTCTCGGCCATCACTAGATTTCATGCTAGTGATGGCCGAGAATCCACTCTCACATAGGTACGTGGTTGCAAAGGGCATCAGTGTCTTAACAGCACGATTTGCCAAGGCAGAATACTCTGAGCACAGCCCAATCCAGAAATCTGGCAGTAGCTTCTGATTAAATTCAATTTTCACTGAACCGCTTGTTGCAATTTCGATTAGGCTCTCTTGTTCAGATATCGGTAAGTGGACTGGAGGCAAGGCATGAAAGGGATAACGATCATACAATGATGGAAAGACCTGAGTGTTGTCCTTGTTAATGCAGACAGTGAAGAGCTCCAACTTCTTAAACCTCTTAAGGATCGGACCCCTTTTTTCAATTTTCACCTAAAATGACGTACCCAAATCTAACTGTCTGTAGCTCAGGACCTGAAGCAAGGATATGCATATTATTGATACCATTTGAAAGGAAACACTTTGAAGTTTGTGGAAATGTTAAAATAATGTATGAGAATATTACACATTAGATCTGGTAGAAGATAATACAAACATAAAAACTTGCTTTTTCTATTTTTTGTTTTGTTCCATCATCTTTGAATTGCAAGAGAAAGGCCATAATATCATATTGCAGTTTAGGTACAATTCCGATTTTGGCCACTAGATGGCAGCAGTGTGTGTGCAAAGTTTCAGATTGATCCAGTGAAGCAGGCAATAACTTCGGGGGTACGCCAAATAAAAATGTGTTTAACTTTTTTTTCTCACCTTTTGATAACAGTCCATTTATATTTTCCATACATTAGGGTGAGGTTTTTTTCTCGCCTCGTTTCACTGCCAAAAATAAAATGAAACCATCTAGTGTTCAGTGAAAAAACAACACAATGTCAAATCCAGGCAGGCTAGTCAAATAATGAACATCCAATCACATTAACCGTTCCTCTTTCATGGGAATTCCACTAACGTTATGTATGTAGCCAAACGTAGCTGCTGCTCATGTTGGTATCTGTACTGGTGGCGCAAAAGCCATGACAGGGAGACATAGTGGAGTGGTAACACGGGTGCAAGCGGTTGCTCTCAACGCCACTTGGGTCCACTGCAGCATCCCCCGAGAGGCTCTTGCTGCCAAGGGAATGCCTGACAGCTTGAAAGACGTTTTGGACACTACAGTGAAAATGGTTAAACATGTCAACCAAAATAATACCAAAATGTACACTTGCTTTATCGACTTTCAAAAAGCATTTGATTCTATTTGGCATACAGAACTGTTCTACAAAGTTATTGAAAGTGGTGTAGGGGGTAAAACATATTACATAATTAAATCAATGTATACTGGCAATACGTGCAGCATCAAATTTGACAAAAAAAGAACACAATTCTTTAATAACACTCAGTAATGGACACTCTTACTGACAGTTGTGGCTGCTTTGTGTGATGTATTGTTGTCTCTACCTTCTTGCCCTTTGTGCTGTTGTCTGTGCACAATAATGTTTGTACCATGTTTTGTGTTGCTACCATGCTGTGTTGTCATGTGTTGCTGCCTTGCTATGTTGTTGTCTTAGGTCTCTCTTTATGTAGTGTTGTGTTTTCTCTCTTGTCATGATGTGTTTTTTGTCCTATATTTATACTTTATTTTTAATCCCAGCCCCCGTCCCCGCAGGAGGCCTTTTGTCTTTTGGTAGGCCATCATTATAATAAGAATTTGTTTTTAACTGACTTGCCTAGTTAAATAAAGGTTAAATAAAAAAATAAAACAAGGTGCGGGTCTTCACCAGGGTTGCAATCTGAGCCCTGCACTCTTCAATATTTACATCAACAAATTGGCCACTATTCTAGATAAATCCTCAGCCCCTGGTGTTAGTCTCCACAATTCAGAGGTTAAATGCCTATTCTTCGCAGATGACCTATGCCTGCTGTCACCCACAGCACATGGCCTACAGCAGAGCCTGGACCTGCTAGAGCAGTACTGCCAGACCTGGGCCCTGGCAGTAAACCCCAAAAAGACTAAAATAATGATTTTCCAGAGAAGATCCAGATCTCAGGGAATTAGACCAAATTTCTCGTTTGGTACAAAATATATAGAGTACTGTACACACTACAATTACTTAGGTTGGAAAATAAGCTCAACTGGACACCTTAATGATGCAGTGAATGAACTGAGAGAGAGAGCATGCAGGGCATTCTACACCATTAAAAAACAAATTCAAATAGAAATACCTATTAAAATCTGGCTAAAACTAATTGAATGTGTCATTGAACCAACTGCACTTCATGGCAGCGAGGTGCGGGGTCCACTTGCAAAACAATATTTCACAAACACCCCATTGAAACCCTGCAGGCAGAGTTCTGTAAGATTCTCCTACATGTACAGAGGAAAACTACAAACAATGCATGCAGGGCAGAATCAGGCCAATATCCACTAATAATAAAAACTCAAAAAAGATTAATGAAGTTTTGGAAACATCTAAAATACAGTGACCCCCTCTCATATCATTACCAAGCCCTGCAATGCCAAGAGCTGAGCAAAGAAAAGAGTCCCCTCATTCAGCTGGTTGTTGGGCTGTTCTACTAACCTGTTCTACTAACCTGTTCTACTAATCTGTTCTACTAACCTGTTCTACTAACCTGTTCTACTAACCTGTTCTACTAACCTGTTCTACTAACCTGTTCTACTAATCTGCTCTACTAACACACTGAAGCCTCAGGACCAGAACATCCAATCAATCAGATCAAAACAAATTAAAACAGTCAAAACAAAACTACATGACTTATTGGGAAACACAAACACAAAGCAAAATGCAGTGCTATCTGGCCCTAAATCTACAGTACACCGTGGCAAACTATTTGACCATGGTTACTGATCATAACCTGAGAAAGACCTTGACAAAGTACAGTCTCAGTGGGCACTGCCTTGTCATTGAGAAGGGTAGACACAGGAAAACATGGCTCCCTGTAGAGGAAAGGCTGTGCAACTACTGCACCACAGCAGAACCTGAGACAGAGCTGCATTTCCTGACAAAATGTAAAAAATATAAATCATTTAGTGTCATTTCCCCAAATTTGAAACCCTTATTCAATGTTTCAAAGACCTCTGTGATGAGAATATACTACCCGTCCTGTTGGGGGAGGACGCAGAGAGCTGTGGGTTGGCAGCGCACTACATTGCTGCCTGTCATAAGATGAGGGACAGTGTCTGACTGACCAACCAACCTGCACATGTCCTCTATGCTTATTGTTATTGTTCAATGTGTGGTTGTTTTGACCCTTGGTTATTGTTGTTACTGTTGTCCCATTGACAATATTGATTATTATAATTAATTATGTTAATATTTTAAATGTCCAAGGTAAGCTTTGGCATGTACATTGTTACGTCATGCCAATAAAGCTAATTTAATTACATTACATTTATTTTAATTGAGAGAGAGAGAGAGAGGGTGAAAGAGAGAGAGAAAGAGAGAGAGAGATTTATTATATTCATTCTATTGACTGTTATCATTTTATTGTTGTTATTATTATTCTTTATTACAAAGTATATTGTTTACATTCTTGCTTTGGCATTATTGACGCAATGTTTTTCATGCCAATAAAGCAGCTTGAATATGATTCTGAATTTGGGATAGAGAGGGAGAGAGAATATCAATAACAGTGTTTTGGTTTCTAATCGAATCTCATCTTCAACTGAGCATCCTGGATGAATCTTTCCTGTTGTCATCTATTAAGATTCTGCTGTATTCTGCTGGCATACAATACACTGCACTCTGCTGTGCTGTGTAGCTCTGTGCTGTGTAGATCTGTGCTGAGTAGCTCTGTGCTGTGTACCACTGTGTAGCTATGTGCTGTGTAGCACTGTGTAGCTCTGTTTAGCACTGTGTAGCTCTGTTTATTCTGTGCTGTGTTGTGTAGCTCTGTGCTGTGTAGCTCTGTGCTGTGTAGCTCTATGTAGCTCCATGTAGCTCTATGCTGTGTAGCTCTGTGCTGTGTAGCTCTCTGTAGCTCTGTGCTGTGTAGTTCTGTGCTGTGAAGCTCTGTGTAGCTATGTGCTGTGTAGCACTGTGCTGTGTAGCACTGCGTAGCTCTGTGCTGTGTAGCTCTGTGCTGTGTAGCTCTGTGTAGCTCTGTGCTGTGTAACTCTGTGCTGTGTAGCTCTGCGCTGAGCAGCTCGATGTAGCTCTGTGCTGTGTAGCTCTATGTAGCTCTATGCTGTGTAGCTCTGTGCTGTGTAGCTCTGTGCTGTGTAGCACTATGTAATTCTGTGCTGTGTTGTGTAGCTCTGTGCTGTGTAGCTCTGCGCTGAGTAGCTCTTTGTAGCTCTGTGCTGTGTAGCTCTGTGTAACTCTGTGATGTGTAGCTCTGTGATGTGTAGCTTTGTATATCTCTGTGATTCGTAGCTCTGTGCTGTGTAGCTATGTGCTGTGTAGCTATGTGCTGTGTATCTCAGTGCTGTGTAGCTCTGTGCTATGTAGCTCAGTGCTGTATAGCTCTGTGCTGTGTAGCTCTGCGCTGAGAAGCTCTGTGTAGCTCAGTGATGTGTAGCTCTGTGCTGTGTAGCTCTCTGTAGCTCTGTGTAGTTCTGTGCTGTATAGCTCTGTGCTGTGTAGCTCTGTGCTGAGAAGCTCTGTGTAGCTCTGTGATGTGTAGCTCTGTGTAGCTCTGTGCTGTGTAGCTCTCTGTATCTCTGTGCTGTGTAGCTCTGTGCTGTGTAGCTCTGTGCTGTGAAGCTCTGTGTAGCTATGTGGTGTGTAGCACTGTGCTGTGTAGCACTGTGTATTTCTGTGCTGTATATCTCTGTACTGTGTAGCTCTGTGCAGTGTAGCTCTGCGCTGAGTAGCTCTGTGTAGCTCTGTGCTGTGTAGTTCTGTGCTGTGTAGCTCTATATAGCTCAGTGCTGTGTTGCTCTGTGCTGTGTAGCTCTATGATGTGTAGCTCTGTGTAGCTCTGTGCTGTGTAGCTCTGTGCTGTGTAGCTCTATATAGCTCAGTGCTGTGTAGTTCTGTGATGTGTAGCTCTATATAGCTCAGTGCTGTGTAGTTCTGTGATGTGTAGCTCTGTGTAGCTCTGTGATCTACTGTCTCTATCTCCTTCCAGGGTAATATTATAACTACTGTCTCTATCTCCTTCCAGGGTAATATTATATCTGCTGTCTCTATCTCCTTCCAGGGTAATATTATATCCACTGTCTCTATCTCCTTCCAGGGTAATATTATATCTGCTGTCTATCTCCTTCCAGGGTAATATTATATCTACTGTCTCTATCTCCTTCCAGGGTAATATTATATCTGCTGTCTATCTCCTTCCAGGGTAATATTATATCTGCTGTCTATCTCCTTCCAGGGTAATATTATATCTACTGTCTCTATCTCCTTCCAGGGTAATATTATATCTGCTGTCTATCTCCTTCCAGGGTAATATTATATCTGCTGTCTATCTCCTTCCAGGGTAATATTATATCTGCTGTCTATCTCCTTCCAGGGTAATATTATATCTACTGTCTCTATCTCCTTCCAGGGTAATATTATATCTGCTGTCTATCTCCTTCCAGGGTAATATTATATCTGCTGTCTATCTCCTTCCAGGGTAATATTATATCTGCTGTGTCTATCTCCTTCCAGGGTAATATTATATCCACTGTCTCTATCTCCTTCCAGGGTAATATTATATCTGCTGTCTCTATCCCCTTCCAGGGTAATATTATATCTGCTGTCTCTATCTCCTTCCAGGGTAATATTATATCTGCTGTCTATCTCCTTCCAGGGTAATATTATATCTGCTGTCTCTATCTCCTTCCAGGGTAATATTACACTGAGTATACAAAGCATTAAGGACACCTTCTCTTTCCATGACATAGACTGACTAGAATAATTCAGGTGAAAGCTATGATCCCTTATTGATGTCACTTGTTAAATTTGGTTCAGTGTAGATGAAGAGGAGGAGACAGGTTAAAGAAGGAGTTTGAAGCCATGAGACATTTGACAGGTGTATTGTGTCCGTGTCCCATTCAGAGGGTGAAGGGCAAGAAATAATATTTAAGTGCCTTTGAACAGGGAAATGTATTAGGTGCCAGAAACACCGGTTTGTGTCAAGAGCTGCAACGCTGCTATGTTTTCATGCTCAACAGTTTCTTGTGTGTGTCAAGAATAGTCCAACTCAATATTAAGAACATGTTCCTGATGTTTGGTATACTCAGCGTATATGGAATTTGCTGTGGTCCATTTGAAGTCAGCCAGGCCATATACTAGAGAGGCATGGCTGTGAGTCGTACTGATGCTTGGTATGCATGTCAATGAGTTGGCTCAGTCAATGTCTGGTTATAGGTTTATATCACCGCAGACCTGCCCACACACACTCTATACATTCATGCCCAGCACACAAACAAGCAAAAAAACACACTTGCAATTACATGCACACACACACACACACACACACACACACACACACACACACACACACACACACACACACACACACACACACACACACACACACACACACCAGTGAACATACATGTACACCAGTAGTGGTCAGGAATAGCATCAGTGGATAAAGACTGAGGACTGCATTTAAGGTTAATGAAGCTTCAAGCTCTAAGGCTAATCTCATCTAATTGGTGGCTTATTGTATCCCTCTCTTCTCTCATCTCTCTCTTTCCCTTCACTCCTCTATCTTCTCTCTCTTCTCTCCTCTCTCTTTATCTTCTCTCCTCTACTCTCTATCTTCTCTCCTCTACTCTCTCTCTTTCTTCTCTCCTCTACTCTCTCTCTTTCTTCTCTCCCATCTCTCTCTCTTTCTTCTCTCCTCTCTCTTCTCTCCTCTCTCTTTCTTCTCTCATTCTCTCTCTCTTCTCTCTCTCTCTTTCTTCTCTCCTCTCTCTATTCCCTCCTCTCTCTTTCTTCTCTCCTCTCTCTCTTCTCTCCTCTCTCTTTATCTTCTCTCCTCTACTCTCTCTCTTAATTCTCTCCCCTCTCTCTTCTCTCTCTCTTTCTTCTCTCCTCTCTCTTCTCTCCTCTTTCTCTTTATTCTCTCCTCTCTCTATTCTCTCCTTCTCTCGCTTCTCTCCTTCTCTCGCTTCTCTCCTCTCTCTCTTATTCTCTCCTCTCTCTCTTATTCTCTCCTCTCTCTATTCTGTCTGTCTGTCTGTCTGTCTGTCTGTCTGTCTGTCTGTCTGTCTGTCTGTCTGTCTGTCTGTCTGTCTGTCTGTCTGTCTGTCTGTCTGTCTGTCTGTCTGTCTGTCTGTCTGTCTGTCTGTCTGTCTGTCTGTGTGCAGTAAACAGCTAATTAAGAGACGCTTGACGCTTCACATCTCTGCTGTCTCCTCACACAGACTCACATCTCTGCTGTCTCCTCACACAGACTCACATCTCTGCTGTCTCCTCACACAGACTCACATCTCTGCTGTCTCCTCACACAGACTCACATCTCTGCTGTCTCCTCACACAGACTCACATCTCTGCTGTTTCCTCACAGACTCACAACTCTAATGTCTCCTCACACAGACTCGCATCTCTGCTGTCTCCTCACGCAGACTCACATCTCTGCTGTCTCCTCACACAGACTCACATCTCTGCTGTTTCCTCACAGACTCACATCTCTAATGTCTCCTCACACAGACTCACATCTCTGCTGTTTCCTCACAGACTCGCATCTCTAATGTCTCCTCACACAGACTCTCATCTCTGTTTCCTCACACAGACTCACATCGCTGCTATTTCTAATACTACTACAGTATAACTTTCCATCTCTCTTTCTCTCTCTGTTTCCATCTACTTCTCTCTCTGATTCCATCTCTTTTGCTCTCTTTTTCCATCTCCTTCTCTCTGTTTCCATCTCCTTCTCTCTCTGTTTCCATCTCCTTCTCTCTCTGTTTCCATCTCTCTTTCTCTCTCTGTTTCTATCTCTCTACTGTAGTAGTAGAACAGTAGAATTATACTGTAGTACTAGAACAGTAGAGTTATACTGTAGTATTAGAACAGTAGAGTTATACTGTAGTAGTAGAACAGTAGAGTTATACTGTAGTAGTAGAACAGTAGAGTTATACTGTAGTATTAGAACAGTAGAGTTATACTGTAGTAGTAGAACAGTAGAGTTATACTGTAGTAGTAGAACAGTAGAGTTATACTGTAGTAGTAGAACAGTAGAGTTATACTGTAGTAGTAGAACAGTAAAGTTATACTGTAGTAGTAGAACAGTAGAGTTATACTGTAGTAGTAGAACAGTAGAGTTATACTGTAGTAGTAGAACAGTAGAGTTATACTGTAGTAGTAGAACAGTAGAGTTATACTGTAGTAGTAGAACTGTAGAGTTATACTGTAGTAGTAGAACTGTAGAGTTATACTGTAGTAGTAGAACTGTAGAGTTATACTGTAGTAGTAGAACTGTAGAGTTATACTGTAGTAGTAGAACAGTAGAGTTATACTGTAGTAGTAGAACATCGGTTGCTGCCTCTACACCACTGGTTCTCAATCCTGGTCCTGGGGACCCAAAGGGGTGCACACTTTTATTTTTGCTTGAGCACTACAAACCTGATTCAAATCAGCTGTGTAGTGCTAGGGCAAAAACAAAAATGTACAGCCCTGTGCAGGGGCGGAAATCCCGGGGGGGACGGGGGGGACACGACCCCCCCATCCTGGGAAAAATATGATTTGTCCCCCCCAATATATCACTGAAACATAACTATGTAATTTAAATAATATTAATAATACGCAATGAAAGCAATTGTGCTGATTATAGACACTTAATAGCGCGTTTTTAAGTTTCAAAAGATTGCGACCCCCCCGCCCTTTGCCTCACAATGGTTTGATCCACTGCCAGCTCCTTAGCTTGCTACGTAACTGCCGTGAGGTTCATCCAGTCAATCGCGCACACACACACTAGCTGAATATGCAGAGCTAGCGCGCAAATATGAACTATTAAGCTAGCTAGTACCTATTCCATTTATGTGGCGTCGTCAAAGATGGAATCAGCATGCAGATGATGTAAGTTAGTGCTTCAAAGTCCCTGTGATAAGGTTAGCGATAAACTGAAGTCCAAACTGAACAGAACTACACTCTCTTCTACCATTGTCTTAAATATATCTAATGGTCTCGTTGCAAAAGCTAAATTGTGGCAAGGGAACTTTTATTTATTTATTTTATTTCACCTTTATTTAACCCGGGTAGCAAAGATTATAGCAAACACCACTGAAACTGAATTGGTGCTCGCTAGCTTTGCAAATTCAGCTATTGTTGGAAGCCAGCCAATATGAAACAAACTATTAAAATTACAAAAGGTTGCAGCATATGTTGTGTAAATGGTGAACTCATACAGCTGTCAACTCTTGTCATTTTAATCCGTTTCACATTTGCTAGCTACCTTTTAGATCGAAGCCCATATAGAATGATTGAAGATGATAGAAGCCCATCTCCTACTGTAAATAACCTACACACTGTGTGTGTCGCCAGCCAGCCAGCCAGGTAGAAAAATGGCAGAAAAATAAAAGACGGACATCAGAGTATTTTTCAATACACCAAAACGCATAGTAAGAACCCTAGTAGCCTAATATCTCAAAGACTAGTTGATAAAATGTTCATAAGAAAGAAATGAAATTCGAATGGAAATGTTTCACAATGATGTCATTAGGCAGAGCAGGCAACAGATGGCACACAGACAGCAGAGTTGGGGACAGATATGCAGGGACAGACTGGCAGAGACAGGGAGTCTCAGGTAAGTTTGTTGAGTCTTTGTTTGGCAACATTATGAAAGGTTCTCAATTTTTTGGACTTGTAAAATAGGAACATAATTGGAAAATGCCATGGATACCCCCACTCTCAACTTAAACTGGTGACTGAACTAAGATTTGTTAAAGGCAATGGTATTGCTGTTGTGATTAGTTGTGTAGTTTTGGGTACCGGTAGTTAGGAGTACGGCAAACACCTTATTTCTTTGGTTCCTCAATATACATTTACCATATTACAATGTAGGCTATGTGTTACAGCACTACTTTTGGTGTCCCCCTCAGGAATTGCTCTTGAGAAAATTTCATGTAATTGTCCCCTCCAAAGTGGATATCAGATTTTCGCCCCTGGCCCTGTGTGTCCGCAGGACCAGGATTGAGAACCAGTGCTCTATACCACTGCCCTGTCCAATGCTGTATTCTCCTGCCCTACCCTGCCCTGTCCTCTCCTACTCTGTCCTGTCCTCTCCTACCCTGCCTGTCCTCTGCTACCCTGGCTGTCCTCTCCTACCCTGCCTGCCTGTCCTCTCCTACCCTGCCTGTCCTCTCCTCTCCTACCCTGGCTGTCCTCTCCTGCCCTACCCTGCCCTGTCCTTTCCTACCCTGCCCTGTCCTCTCCTACTCTGTCCTGTCCTCTACTACCCTGCCTGTCCTCTACTACCCTGCCCTGTCCTCTCCTACCCTGCCTGTCCTCTCCTACTCTGTCCTGTCCTCTCCTACCCTGCCTGTCCTCTCCTACCCTGGCTGTCCTATCCTACCCTGCCTGCCTGTCCTCTCCTACCCTGGCCTGTCCTCTCCTACCCTGCCATGTCCTACCCTTCCCTGTCCTCTCCTACCCTGCCTGTCCTCTCCTACCCTGCCTGTCCTCTCCTACCCTGCCTGTCCTCTCCTCTCCTACCCTGGCCTGTCCTCTTCTACCCTGCCCTGTCCTCTCCTACCCTGCCTGTCCTCTTCTACCCTTCCCTGTCCTCTCCTACCCTGCCCTGTCCTCTCCTACCCTGCCTGTCCTCTTCTACCCTTCCCTGTCCTCTCCTACCCTGGCCTGTCCTATTCCTACCCTGGCCTGTCCTCTCCTACCCTGGCATGTCCTCTCCTCTCCTACCCTGCCCTGTCTGCTACTACCCTGCCCTGTCCTCTCCTATCTCTCTCCCCCTCTGACTTTCTCTCCCTCTCCCACTCTTTTCTCCTCTGCTGTAGCTCTCCCTCATCTTCTCTCTCTCTCTCTCTCTCTCTCTCTCGTATTCTCCTTCAGTGTGACATGAGTGTTGACAGCTTTGTAATTGCTTAGAGGGTTGTCACTGCATTTCAAAGCTGCATAATATGCAGGAGTGGCCTATTAGTTCTGTACTATGTAAAATAGTAGGTTAGATTTAGATTATACCTCCAAATGTCATGAGTCTTCAAACAGTCTGAGAGGTGGGCAGAAAGATGATATAGATTATGGATGGATGGATGTTTGGACAGACTGGACGGATGGATGGATGGATGAATAGATGGATGGACAGACTGGATGAATGAATGGATGAATAGATGGGTGGATGGTTGGGCCGGAAGGTTTATGGATGGATGGATCATATTGGATTGGTTATGATAGCTTAGCTAGTTTATGGCTCATTTCACATGACAGATGCTTCATATCTGAACTGAATTATGGGTAATTAACTCAAATGAGCAGGATGTGAAAAAAACGCTAGTCAATCTAAAGAGACACTAGTTACTATGCAATATCTTTCCCCGTGGTGTTACCATGAATACAAAATAGTTCCTGTGTTTCGCAGTATCCCACGTCCTTGGGCCAGTTCACCATTACAGAATGACAGCAGATGAAACAACCAGTCACATTACTCAAATTCACCATCATCTGAATATATGAATCTAATTCACCATACTCAGGATCTGTGTACTGTTGGCAAAGTATCACTCTTTCTACAGATGATTAGACTGTAGCTAAAGACATGTCGTGTACAGTTGGAGTAGAAGAGGAGAGATGATGAAGGATTAATAGGAACTGTGTGCTGGGTGCAGTAGACATGAGTTGACATGAGGTGCTAAGCCCTGGCAATGATGTCACATTAGAGCTGCTAATTGCTCCGATGGTGGAAACACAGGGATGTGTCACAATGAGCAGATGGGTGAGGGAGAGAGAGGGAGCGAGAAAGAGAGAGAGGGGGGAGAGGGAGAGAGAGAGAGAGAGAGAGAGATGAAAACAGATAAATAAATGTATAGAGAAAGACAAGGTGTAAAAGAAAGGGGGACAGGGTACAAAAGAAACAAAGAGAGATGGAAGCAGAGAGAGAAGGAGATGGAAACAGAGAGAGAAGGAGAGATGGAAACAGAGAGAGAAGGAGAGATGGAAACAGAGAGAGAAGGAGATGGAAACAGAGAGAGAAGGAGATGGAAACAGAGAGAGAAGGAGATGGAAACAGAGAGAGAATGAGATGGAAACAGAGAGAGAAGGAGATGGAAACAGAGAGAGAAGGAGATGGAAACAGAGAGAAGGAGTTGGAAACAGAGAGAAGGAGATGAAACAGAGAGAGAAGGAGAGATGGAAACAGAGAGAGAAGGAGATGGAAACAGAGGGAGAATGAGATGGAAACAGAGAGAGAATGAGATGGAAACAGAGAGAGAAGGAGAAGGAAACAGAGAGAAGGAGATGGAAACAGAGAGAGAAGGAGATGGAAACAGAGAGAGAAGGAGATGGAAACAGAGAGAGAAGGAGATGGAAACAGAGAGAGAAGGAGAGATGGAAACAGAGAGAGAATGAGATGGAAACAGAGAGAAAGAGATATAAACAGAGGGGGGAAGGAGATGTAAACAGAGGGAGAAGGAGATGGAAACAGAGAGAAGGAGAGATGGAAACAGAGAGAGAAGGAGATGGAAACAGAGAGAATGAGATGGAAACAGAGAGAAGGAGATGGAAACAGAGGGGGGAAGGAGATGGAAACAGAGAGAGAATGAGATGGAAACAGAGGGGGGAAGGAGATGGAAACAGAGAGAGAATGAGATGGAAACAGAGGGGGGAAGGAGATGGAAACAGAGAGAGAATGAGATGGAAACAGAGAGAGAATGAGATGGAAACAGAGGGGGGAAGGAGATGGAAACAGAGAGAATGAGATGGAAACAGAGAGAAGGAGATGAAACAGAGAGAGAATGAGATGGAAACAGAGGGGGGAAGGAGATGTAAACAGAGGGGGGAAGGAGATGGAAACAGAGAGAGAAGGAGAGATGGAAACAGAGAGAGAAGGAGATGGAAACAGAGGGGGGAAGGAGATGTAAACAGAGAGAGAAGGAGATGGAAACAGAGAGAGAAGGAGATGGAAACAGAGAGAAGGACATGTAAACAGAGGGGGGAAGGAGATGGAAACAGAGGGAGAAACACTCAAGGTGTCATTCCCCCCAAAAATCCACCTCCTCAACGTTAAAAATACTTTCAAGACTCTCCCCTTTACTGTATTTTTTTTGCACACCCTCCCCCCTCTTATAATTAACTCAAAATAATGTTTACAACCATAAATTAAAATACCTGTAGAGACCCTGTGTTTATAAAGGTGGATATGGACTTTGGCACTTCATCCTGCTTTTGTGGTACAATCGATGCCACGCAGCACTAGGGGCAAGGAGGTTGAGGGTTCGCCGACCACCACGGATCAGCTCACTCTCCCTGCCTGTTTCACTAGGCCTACACTGCGATCAGCTAGGGGGAAATTATACTTTCAACATTTTGATGCTGTATTTATAATTATATAAAATATATTTAACACATTTTCCACCGATGAGTTTCTGTGCCAATGCATCACGCAACCAATAAACAAAACATACAGACTTTGGGCACTTTAATATCATAGTTTGCGCTTTCAACACCACAGTAAATAGACTCTGTCAATCTGGATAAACATCTCTCCCTACCTTGTAGGCTTACCCGTTACATACAGATATAGATACAGACACATTACAGAGATACAGACACATTACAGAGATACAGACACATTACAGAGATACAGACACGTTACATAGATACAGTCACATTACATAGATACAGACACATTACAGAGATACAGACACATTACATAGATACAGTCCATTACAGAGATATAGACACATTACAGAGATACAGACACGTTACAGAGATACAGACACGTTACATAGATACAGTCACATTACAGAGATACAGACACATTACAGAGATACAGACACATTACAGAGATACAGACACATTACAGAGATACAGACACGTTACATAGATACAGTCACATTACAGAGATACAGACACGTTACATAGATACAGTCACATTACAGAGATACAGACACGTTACAGAGATACAGACACGTTACAGAGATACAGACACGTTACATAGATACAGACACATTACAGAGATACAGTCCATTACAGAGATACAGACACATTACATAGATACAGTCCATTACATAGATACAGTCACATTACAGAGATACAGACACATTACAGAGATACAGTCCATTACATAGATACAGTCACATTACAGAGATACAGACACATTACAGAGATACAGACACGTTACATAGATACAGTCACATTACATAGATACAGACACGTTACAGAGATACAGACACATTACAGAGATATAGACACATTACATAGATACAGTCACATTACATAGATACAGACACATTACAGAGATACAGACACATTACATAGATACAGTCCATTACAGAGATACAGACACATTACAGAGATACAGACACGTTACATAGATACAGTCACATTACAGAGATACAGACACATTACAGAGATACAGACACGTTACATAGATACAGTCACATTACAGAGATACAGACACATTACAGAGATACAGACACGTTACATAGATACAGTCACATTACATAGATACAGACACATTACAGAGATACAGACACATTACATAGATACAGTCCATTACAGAGATACAGACACATTACAGAGATACAGACACGTTACATAGATACAGACACGTTACATAGATACAGACAAATAAAAGGTTTGACTGTTCACACATTGGTCAGCTTTTGACATTCTTTAAAAAGTGTTTATAGTTGGTATGTCCACTCAACAGCGTCGGAATATAAAAATGTGTTCTTACTAGATAGACTCTTATATTTAAAAGAGTGAATATTATAATCTCTGACTCTGGTTTTATGATGGTGGACAACAGCTGTAACAAATGTAAAATAGTTGGATAGACTCCTGGGGAATGAGTCCATGATAATTCTGTGTACCAGACCAAGTTGAATTAATAGTACTCTTTTTCCCCCACAGATAGCCAGCCTAGCTACTTAAAATGCTTGAGGGGGAAATTTAAGTACAATTTTTACAAGCTTCTTTTAGTTGTAACTTATTCTTTAGATGTTTGGGTTTGCTGGTGAACCGTGATGTGCAGCCATAATTTAAAGTGCCTCTTGACTAGAACAAGTACCAGAGTCTTTAGGGGGCCTGTAGCTAGGTGTCCATCCAATTGGCAAAAGATTTTCATGCGAATATATTCTAAAATCTGCAGGAAAACAATGCGTGAATTTTACCCTCAGTGTTGTGTTCCGTTAAATTGACTTGTTGCAGATAAAAGTCTGTGCGTGAATACGTAGTGCATATCATTTGTTTTTTAAAGGGGTTTCCATCTCATTTTCAACTATAGGCTTACTGATGGTTTTGTCACCAAAAATATTTTGCGAAGGTATAGCGAATATGCCCACTCTGGTATTGGCAGAGCGCTCTAGCCAACAGCTCGCAGATACAGTCTGGGTATTGCCCACATGATGAGATTATTATTATTATGGACAAAAGTACGAGATTAATATTATTTTTATTTGTCAAACTGCAGTCAAGCATCGATCATCATGTCACCAGAATAAGACTCTCAGTATTTATTGGAAAGGAGCATCAAGTTCACCACCCTGTGAAGTTCATCATAACATTATAACTTTCATCAATACACTTCTTGCTTTCCCATGATGTCTTGACATTTTTTATCCTACATACAGTATACTTTACTTGCATAAAAAGTTTGGATGGAAACCTAGTGAATGTTAAGCCGTTTTGAGGATTCTATAATATTTGCCCATGCCTACAAGAGACTTTTGAAGGAGCCTAATCACATTAAAACAATGTGACTGGTTGTGTTTATGCCACATATAAAAGGGAATACATTTTAAAAGTTAAATGATAAATATTCAGGTTATAGTGAAGCGATAGCTTCTAGATGCGCAAATAATAGCTGCTCAGATTGGAGAGGAGGCAGAGCTCGAGCTTTCTGAATAACATGGGCTGCTGGGAGCAAATGTTGCCACATTATTTTAGGAGGACTTGGGAGAACGATGATCTGCAACAGACAGCACATTAAGTATCAGAAGTAAACATACACCAGACTGGCCTGCTACTGTTTCTTTCTAGACCGTATTAACTGTCCAGAGTAGACCCACAACGGATCCAAATGGGATGAAATATTCAAATCACACATTTTTTTTGCTCTACTATTCAAATTACATTTACCCTGCAGCCTAAGTAGAATTTTGTTCTCACTTGAATGCAATGATGCAATTATTCATTGCATTCTGGTGAAGGCTGGGCAGGATACTAGTATTGTCCCTAAACAAGATCAATAGGGAAGCTTTTTGAGCTGCATGTCTCATGTCTTTACTGTTCTTTCATTTATTTTATTTTTTTAAATGTAACCTTTATTTAACTAGGCAAGTCAGTTAAGAACAAATTCTTATTAAAATGATGGCCTACCAAAAGGCAAAAGGCCTCCTGCGGGGACGGGGGGCCTGGGATTAAAATTAAATACAAAATATAGGACAAAACACACATCACACAACACAACACTACATAAAGAGATACCTAAGACGACAACATAGCAAGGCAGAAACACATGACAACAACATGGTAGCAACACAACATGGTAGCAGCACAAAACAGGGTACATACATTGTTGGGGACAGACAACAGCACAAAGGGCAAGAAGGTAGAGACAACAATACATCACGCAAAGCAGCCACAACTGTCAGTAAGAGTGTCCATGATTGAGTCTTTGAATGAAGAGATTTCGATAAAACTGTCCAGTTTGAGTGTTTGATGCACAATGATGCACCTGGCCTCTCTGCTGCCAATCAGCTATTCCTATTTGTTCTTGTGGATTCATATTGAAAATTGATGCAGCTTTGAATGCTTTTATGTGTGGTATGATTGCCTATTGCCGATCTGGACAAACAATCCACCTACCACTACTGTCACTATGAATGGTGAATAGAGGGCAAGATAGACAGTTAAACTGGTACACTATATTGACCAGTGGTATAGTGAAATTAGCCTGCGGAAAAGCGCATTGCATAAGGGAAGCACCAAAACCCCTGATATAGAGGAGGGGCATAGAAGCAGATGAGACAAATTGCCCAGAATGGAAGAAATTATGAATACACTGCCCCCAAAACTACACTACCCTCCCCCTGAACCCAGTAAAACTACACTACCCTCCCCCTGAACCCAGTAAAACTACACTACCCTCCCCTGAACCCAGTAAAACCACACTACCCTCCCCTGAACCCCAATAAAACTACACTACCCTCCCCCTGAACCCAGTAAAACTACACTACCCTCCCCTGAACCCAGTAAAACCACACCACACTACCCTCCCCTGAACCCAGTAAAACCACACTAGCCTCCCCTGAACCCAAAAGAACTACACTACCCTCCCCTGAACCCCAAAAAACTACACTACCCTCCCCTGAACCCAGTAAAACCACACTACCCTCCCCTGAACCCAGTAAAACCACACTACCCTCCCCTGAACCCAGTAAAACCACACTAGCCTCCCCTACACCCAAAAAAACTACACTACCCTCCCCTGAACCCCAAAAAACGACACTACCCTCCCCTGAACCCAATAAAACTACACTACCCTCCCCTGAACCCAGTAAAACTACACTACCCTCCCCTGAACCCAATAAAACTACACTACCCTCCCCTGAACCCAGTAAAACCACACTACCCTCCCCTGAACCCAATAAAACTACACTACCCTCCCCTGAACCCAGTAAAACTACACTATTCCCCCCTGAACCCAATACAACTACACTGCCCTCCCCTGAACCCAGTAAAACTACACTATTCCCCCCTGAACCCAATACAACTACACTACCCTCCCCTGAACCCAATAAAACTACACTACCCTCCCCTGAACCCAGTAAAACTACACTACCCTCCCCTGAACCCAATAAAACTACACTACACTACCCTCCCCTGAACCCAGTAAAACTACACTATCCTCCCCTGAACCCAGTAAAACCACACCACACTACCCTCCCCTGAAACCAGTAAAACCACACTACCCTCCCCTGAACCCAATACAACTACACTACCCTCCCCTGAACCCAGTAAAACTACACTACCCTCCCCTGAACCCAATAAAACTACACTACCCTCCCCTGAACCCAATACAACTACACTACCCTCCCCTGAACCCAATAAAACTACACTACCCTCCCCTGAACCCAATAAAACTACACTACCCTCCCCTGAACCCAATAAAACTACACTACCCTCCCCTGAACCCAGTAAAACCACACTACCCTCCCCTGAACCCAATAAAACTACACTACCCTCCCCTGAACCCAATAAAACTACACTACCCTCCCCTGAACCCAATAAAACTACACTACCCTCCCCAATGCAAAAAAACACACAACCCCCCCGCCCCAGTAAATTTGGAATGGTCCCTTTGTTTTTCTCTGCAGTGAGTAAAAGATGAGAGAGAGAGTTGGGGAGTATTTTCTCTATTTTCCTCCCTAAGTCTCTATGATGGAGAGAGAGATGCTGCCCATCGCCAGTGGATTATTCCTGTGACACTCATAAGCCCACACACACCCACATCTAAACCCACAAAAACACTCCTAAGCCCACACACACCCACATGTAAACCCACACACACTCATAAACCCACACACAAATTCATAAACCCACACACATTCCTAAACTCACACACACACTCATACAGCTGCACCATCGAGAGCATCCTGACTGGTTGCATTACTGCCTGGTCATGTGACTGCACATACTGTATAAAGGATTTTAAGGCAAGTGACATTGGCCCTAAATGCGTTTGTGTGTGGTTGCCGTGGGAGCGAGGCTGGTAATGGAGGGATTCTGAAGTGGTAATGATTGAGCTGTCTGATTAAATAGGCATGAGAGAGAGAGAGAGACATAGAAAGAGATTTGGCATGGGTCCTCAGATCCTCAAAAGGTTTTACAGCTGCACCATTGAGAGCATCCTGACGGGTTGTATCACTGCCTGGTATGGCAACTGCTCGGCCTCCTACCGCAAGGCACTACAGAGGGTAGTGCGAATGGCCCAGTACATCACTGGGACCAAGCTTCCTGCCATCCAGGACCTCTATACCAGGCCATGTCAGAGGAAGGCCCTAAAAATTTGTCAAAGACTCCAGCCACCCTAGTCATAGACTGTTCTCTCTGCTACCGCACGGCAAGTGGTACCGGAGCGCCAAGTCTATGTCCAAGAGGCTTCTAAACAGCTTCTACCCCACACCATAAGACTCCTGAACATCTAGTGAAATGGCTACCCAGACTATTTGCAGTGACCCCCCCCCATTTCTTTACACCACTGCTACTCTCTGTCATCATCTATGCATAGTCACTTTAATATCTCTACCTACATGTACATACTACCTAAACTAACCGGTGCCCCCGCACATTGACTCTATATCAGTACCCCCCTGTATATAGTCTCGATATTGTTATTTTACGGCTGCTCTTTAATTACTTGTTACTTTAATCTCTTATTCTTATCCGTATTTTTCTTAACTGTATTGTTGGTTAGGGGCTCGTAAGTAAGCATTTCACTGTAAGGTCTACACCTGTTGTATTCAGCATTTCACTTTAAGGTCTACACCTGTTGTATTCGGCGCATGTGACTAATAACATTTGATTTGATATGATAAACCCACACAAATTCCTAAACCCACAATCTCACAGCTAAACCCACACACACTTCTAGACCCACACACACTCAGAAACCCACGTACATACAGTATATACAGTGAGCTCCAACAGTATTTGGACGGTGACACATTTTGTTGTCATTTTGGCTCTGTACTCCAGCACTTTGGATTTTAAATTATACCATGGATATGAGATTAAAGTACAGACGGTCAGCTATAATTACAGGGTATTTGCATCCATATCAGGTGAACCATTTAGAAATTATAGCACTTATATGTGTATTAAAGTAGTCAAAAGTTAAGTATTTGGTCCCATATTCCTAGCACACAATGACTACATGAAGCTTATGACTCTACACACTTGTTGGATGCATTTGTTGTTTGTTTTGGCTGTGTTCAGATTATTTTGTGCCCAATATAAATGAATGGTAAATAATGTATTGTGTCATTTTGGAGTCACTTTCTTGGTAAATAAGAGTATAAGAGTAGATATCTCCAATACATGCTAACCTCAGGGTTAGGTTAGCATTTTGGGGGGGGGGGGGGGTACGATATTTGTGTGTCTGTAACTTTCTCACTCATCATTATTCACGATTCATTCAGGATTATCTGTAATCATGGTAGCCTCCACATTAATGTAAAAGTGTTTAGAAACACACACACACACACACACACACACACACACACACACACACACACACACACACACACACACACACACACACACACACACACACACACACACACACACACGTTAACCTTAACCCTAACCATACTGCTAACCTTGTGCCCTAACCTTAAATTAAGACCAAAAAGTACATGTTTTTTATGATAAAGCCAATTTGTGGCTGTGGTAACTTGTAGCATTTCTCCTTCCAGGGTGTATTTGTCTTGGTTCCCATGGTAACATGAACTCACATCTAATCCTGGTTGGGAAGCTCTGTCTGTGGTATGGTTCTGACACACTTTGATAAATCCCAACATTAAAGGCTGAACGTCATCAGATATTCTCTGTTCTCCTGTATACCAGCTAAAGGACCGCTCTATCGCTCACAGTTTTTCTATTCATCCCACTCTTTTCTCCCTCTCCACATATATATCACATATACTTTATATCTCGAGCTTTCTACACGCTCTGAGGTCGATCGAATAGAATAGTGGAACTGCACAACATACTATTAAAGCTGAATTATGTCACTTTTTGGGGCAATGCAACCAAATTCATATAGAAATGTGAGTTATAGATCTGTCATTCTCATTGAAGCATGTCTAAGAAGTGGTAGATCTGTTCTATGTGTGCCATTTCTATACTTCCCTTTCTTAAGTTTTGTTTTTGCGTCTTTTACTTTCGGTTTTGTAATCCAGCTTCAAACAGCTGAAAATACAATATTTTTGATAATGGAAAATATATTTCACAACAGTTTAGATGGTACAATGATTCTCTACACTGTCCATGCTTGTTCTATCACATGAAATGAAATTAGGCGAACTATTAGAAATTTAGCAACCAGGAAATGACGAAGCTAGTTCTGCAAAGTGCACCTTTAAAGTTCTATTCCCTCGCTCTCTCCCCCTTTCTCCCCCTGTCTCTCCCCCTTTCTCTCTCCCCCTTTCTCTGTCTTTCACTCTCTCTCTCACTCTGCTACAGGTGGGCGATCAACCTTTCCCAAACCTCATCCCTTGGACCTCCCAGACACCAGTCGCCATGCAGACCAGTCCGTCGACAACCCCTGCCACCCCAGTACTGCCGTCAGCCAACCAGAAACAAACACCACTCTGGACCTGCGAAATGGCCGGCCCCTCGACCCTCCTCCTCCTTCTACTCCCCCACCTCCCCTTCCTCCAGCTCCAGCCCTGGTCAGCCCTGACCTTCCTCCCTCTTCTCCCCCCTTTCCGCCCCTGCCAGACATGAGCCCCCAGCGGCCCACCACCCTCGCCCTGAGGACCCTGCCCCACCCCAGCACCGTCAAGCAGAACGGGGGACCCCCACCGGGCATCAATGAGGAAGAGGAGGAGAGGAAGGTGATGGAGGAAGATCTAAAAAAGTGTATTGAGGATTTTAGGAAAATCAAAGTTCCTAAAGTCTTCCCTGACAAGAAGAGGCACTGGCAGAGCGACCTACTGAAGAAATACAACGCCTAGGGGTACTGACGTTACCACGGCAACCTAACAGACCCAACACAATAAGATAGTGTTCCTGTGCATATCGGATTACAGTAATAAACAGTGTGTATCAACGGTTGGCTTGCATAGGACTTGCATTGAAATGGCATTGGTCTTGAGAAATCAGGCATGAATCAAACTCTGCCAGACTACATTGATCACAGTAGAACCATTTTCCAGTGGTTTTATTATGACTTAAAGGCTATTATCACATAATGCTTTCTGGTTCATGGTTCCAGATACTCACCTTTACTTGAAGCAGGAACTACGAGGACAATACAATTAAGTGTCAACAACACATGGAACGACTACGTTCACAGGCTAGTGCTGCTGATGAAGATAACATGTACTTTACATGTCAATAGAGTTGGAGTTGACGTGTAATACATCAAATGGAGAGTTTGTTGATGGACATCTATAATATAATCTACAGAGGACTACTATGACTGATATCAGACTGGACATCTATAATATAATCTACAGAGGACTACTATGACTGATATCAGACTGGACATCTATAATCCAGAGGACTACTATGACTGATATCAGACTGGACATCTATAATCCAGAGAACTACTATGACTGATATCAGACTGGACATCTATAATCCAGAGAACTACTATGACTGATATCAGACTGGACACCTATAATCCAGAGGACTACTATGACTGATATCAGACTGGACATCTATAATTCAGAGGACTACTATGACTGATATCAGACTGGACATCTATAATTCAGAGAACTACTATGACTGATATCAGACTGGACATCTATAATCCAGAGAACTACTATGACTGATATCAGACTGGACATCTATAATATAATCTACAGAGGACTACTATGACTGATATCAGACTGGACATCTATAATCCAGAGAACTACTATGACTGATATCAGACTGGACATCTATAATATAATCTACAGAGGACTACTATGACTGATATCAGACTGGACAATTATAATCCAGAGGACTACTATGACTGATATCAGACTGGACACCTATAATCCAGAGGACTACTATGACTGATATCAGACTGGACATCTATAATTCAGAGGACTACTATGACTGATATCAGACTGGACATCTATAATTCAGAGAACTACTATGACTGATATCAGACTGGACATCTATAATCCAGAGAACTACTATGACTGATATCAGACTGGACATCTATAATATAATCTACAGAGGACTACTATGACTGATATCAGACTGGACATCTATAATCCAGAGAACTACTATGACTGATATCAGACTGGACATCTATAATATAATCTACAGAGAACTACTATGACTGATATCAGACTGGACAACTATAATCCAGAGAACTACTATGACTGATATCAGACTCGACATCTATAATATAATCTACAGAGGCCTACTATGACTGATATCAGACTGGACATCTATAATATAATCTACAGAGGACTACTATGACTGATATCAGACTGGACATCTATAATCCAGAGAACTACTATGACTGATATCAGACTGGACATCTATAATATAATCTACAGAGAACTACTATGACTGATATCAGACTGGACAACTATAATATAATCTACAGAGGACTACTATGACTGATATCAGACTGGACATCTATAATCCAGAGAACTACTATGACTGATATCAGACTGGACATCTATAATATAATCTACAGAGGACTATTATGACTGATATCAGACTGGACAACTATAATCCAGAGGACTACTATGACTGATATCAGACTGGACATCTACAATACAATCTACAGAGGAAAACTATGACTGATATCAGACTGGACATCTCTATACTGTATAATCTCCAGAGGGTTATAAACTAAAATGGGACTGATATTCTTGCCAATATGAGAAACGTATCCATGTAGAGAATGTTAGTGGCATGTCTTTTACCCACACAGAGTAAACGTTTGGAAATAGGGCTTTCAGTTCTGTGATTCCACTTTCACCCTTGCCGAGATCAATATTTTAGTATGTTCTGGAATAGATCTATATGTTGGCCCTGCTCTCTAGTTAGAATCAGGCTAACAGAAAGTAATAGTGTTATTTTAGTTCTGAGGAGCTTCACCTCACTGATGCAAAATAAAGGAAAAGGAAATGTGATCCCTGGGTCTATTAATGTCAAGTGTTTCAACTGATTAATATTAACACAGGCTTCAAAGCCTAGTCCACGCACGCACGCGCACGCAGGCACGCACGCACGCACGCACACACACACACACACACACACACACACACACACACACACACACACACACACACACACACACACACACACACACACACACACACACACACAACAACAAAGCCTGAAAAAAGCTTTTCCAGTTTGGTTTTATTATTGTGCCATTGTCCATGCCTAAGACAGAATAATAGTGAATGTGATTGAATTCTAATTATGGTATTGTGATTAGTTAAGATAGGAACAGTTGAATAACAACTTCATGACCAAGACAATCACATACTTATTATTCCCATCTGTGCTGTGGCATAGACATCATCACTCAGCCTGCCCTAATGAATCACTGCATGGCCTCTCTCTCTCTCTCTCTCTCTCTCTCTCTCTCTCTCTCTCTCTCTCTCTCTCTCTCTCTCCACCTCTCGCTGTCTCCACCTCTCTCTGTCTCTCTCTCCGTTCTCACATCGGGAAGAGCAGTACGTTCATTTTTGTAAATAGGTTATTATAAAGCCTGTCCTCCTGAGGAAGGAGTTTTAATTGAACAAGCACAGCAGTGCGCTGCCAGACCTGGTCTCTTCTACCGTGACGATGATTATTTATAAAAAATGTCTCTATTCTATCCTCTCTCTACCTCTCAATTCAATTTACATTTACATTTAAGGGGCTTTATTGCCATGGGAAACATATGTTTACATTGCGAAAGCAAGTGAAATAGAAAATAAACAAAAGTGAAATAAACAATAAAAAGTTAACAGTGAACATTACTCACAAAAGTTCCAAAAGAATAAAGACATTTCAAATGTCATATTATGTATATATACAGTGTTGTAATGATGTGCAAATAGTTAAAGTACAAAAGGGAAAATAAACATAAATATAGGTTTGTAACGGCCGTCGTTAAAGGTGGACCAAGATGCAGCGGGAATATGAATGCTCATCTTTTTTAATGCAAGAAAAGTGAACACTACAAAAATAAACAAATAACGACTACACAGTTCCGTAAGGCGTAGTAGCTAAACAGAAAACGATCACCCACAAAACACCAAAGGAAAAACAGGCTGCCTATGTATGACTCCCAATCAGCAACAACAAACTACAGCTGTTCCTGATTGAGAGCCACACACGGCCAACCAAAGAAACAAACCAACATAGAAAAATAAACATAGAACGCCCACCCATGTAACACCCTGGTCTAACCAAAATAGAGAACTAAAAACCCCTCTCTATGGCCAGGGCGTTACAAGGTTGTATTTACAATGGTGTTTGTTCGTCATTGGTTGCCCTTTTCTTGCAATAGGTCACAAATCTTGCTGCTGTGATTGCACACTGTAGTATTTCACCTAACAGATATGGGAGTTTATTAAAATTAGATTTTAAAAAATCATATTTGTGGATCTGCGTAATCTGAGGGGAATATGTGTCTCTAATATGGTCATATATTTGGCAGGAGGTTAGGAAGTGCAGCTCAGTTTCCACCTCATTTTGTGGGCAGTGTGCACATAGCTTCTCTTCTCATGAGAACCAGGTCTTTCTTCGGCGGCCTTCTCAATTGCAAGGCTCTGCTCACTGATTTGGGGTCAGTCACAGTGGTCAGGTATTCTGCCACTGTGTACTCTCTGTTTAGGACCAAATACCATTCTAGTTTGCTCAGTTTTTTTATAAATTCTTTCCAATGTGTCAAGTAATTATCTTTTTGTTTTCTCATGATTTGGTTGGGTCTAATTGTTTTGCCATCCTGGGGATTTGTGGGGTCTGTATGTGTTTGTGAACCGAGCCTCAGGACCAGCTTGCTTAGGGGACTCTTCTCCAGGTTAATTCCTCTGTAGGTGATGGCTTTGTTATGGAAGGTTTGGGAATCGCTTCCTTTTAGGTGGCTGTAGAATTTAACATCTCTTTTCTGGATTTTTATAATTAGCTGGTATCTGCCTAATTCTGCTCTGCATGTACTATTTGGTGTTTTACGTTGTACACAGAGGATATTTTTGCAGAATTCTGCATGCAGTCTCAATTTAGTGTTTGTCCCATTTTGTGAATTCTTGGTTGGTGAGCGGACCCCAGACCTCACAACCATGAAGGGCAATGGGTTCTATAACTGATTCAAGTATTTTTTGCCAGATCCGAATTGGTATGTCGAATTCAATTTTCCTTTTGATGGCATAGCAGACTGTTCTAGTGCCCTCGCCAATTTGTTGATATATATGTTGCAGAGGGTGGGGCTTAAGCTGCATCCCTGTCTCACCCCCTGACCCTGTGGGAAGAAACATGTGAGTTTTTTGACAATTTTAAACGCACACTTGTTGTTTGTGTACATGGATTTTAGGTTTTTCCCCCAACACCACTTACCATGAATTTGTACTGCAGGCCCTCATGCCAAATTGAGTAGAAAGCTTTTTTGAAATCAACAAAGCATGAGAAGACTTTGCCTTTGTTTTAGTTTGTTTGTTTGTCATTTAGGGTGTGCAGGGTGAATATGTGGTCAGTCGTAGGGTAATTTGTTAAAAAGCCAACTTGACATTTGCTCAGTACATTGTTTATGTTGAGAAAATGTTTGAATCTGCTCTTAATGATAATGCAGAAAAAACAGTTTTAATAATGGTTTTCATATACATACATTACCAGGTCCATAATATAGAGGCCTATGGGATTTTCATTGGAGAGGTAAGGGAGGAATATGGTACATGTGATCTGAATAATACACCAATACCAATTAACATACCTTTATGGCAGAACAACCTGTCTTTATCTGTCATCTGTCTGTTGGCCTCAGATCTCAGACAAACAGCAATGTCTTTCACAAGTTTCCCATTTTCTGGGGAAACTGTGCCATTTTTGTTTGAGCAGGCAGAAGTTTCAGGTACCCAGACCTGGATTCAAAAACACTCCAGGAAGGCTAAACCTAAGAGAGATTTCAAATAGAATTTGAATACAGGTCTGACTAATACAGGTTATTCTAATGAAATGGGGTTTAGGTACTGATCCTAGATCAGTTCTTCAGACGTCTCAGACAGATTAAACGTGTAGTCTCCCATTGACATCAATGCGTGACTAAGTGAATATTTGACTTAAGTGGAAGTTTGTATTCAGAGCAGTGTTTCTTATTCTTATGAGTCATGATATCTATCAAGGAGCATTAGAGAGAATACAAACATCCTCTTTGCTCTGAGTGGAAGGATTCACTCCAGATTAACACTTTGTCATGATCCTGAAGGAAACCGCTGAGTCTCAAATGGCACACTATTCCCTATACACTACACTACTTCTGACCAGGGTCATCGAGAGCAGGCCGTTGCTCCCACCAGCCCTAATTCCTGCTCCTCTGCATCTTGGCAGGCAGTTTGAGTTGTCCCTCCGAGACCTGGCCGACCGCTGTCCCTCCAAGACCTGGCTGGTCGTTGTCCCGCCAAGACCTGGCACTGTTGTCCCTCCAAGACCTGGCTGACTGTTGTCCTTCCAAGACCTGGCTGGCCGTTGTCTTTCCAAGACCTGGCTGGCCGTTGTCCTTCCAAGACCTGGCTGGACGTTGTCTTTCCAAGACCTGGTTGCTTGTTATCCTTCCAAGACCTGGCTGGTTGTTATACTTCCAAGACCTGGCTGACCAACCAACAGCCAGCAGAGCTTCATCTCATACTGGCAGGCTGAAGTTGAGAATTATGTGTGTGTGAGAGAAATCACTAAACTGGGTTCATCAGTTCCTTATCAGCTCATTTTCTTCATAATTGGCGCTCATCCCTGGCTTGTTATTAGTCAAACACACACACGCAGACTGGCTTGTATTAGTCTGAATGCTGGCCCAAGTCCTAGCTCCAAAGCTGTGCTACGTCAGTAGAGTGCATCTGAGTCAATCTGTTCACAAATGGAAAAGGAAAGCCTCAGATTCTCAGGATTTCATGACACTGGGGATTTATTCTGTCTCATGCCTCTCTCTCTCTGGTCTTTTGACTCTGAGTGTCATCCAGGTCTTGTGGTCTTTCTACTGGAGGGAGGGGGCTACTTTTCAACAAAGACAATACCTACCCTTTAAGAGAGAATGTAAATCTATTTTCCCAGAGAGGAGGAGGGATTGATGATGAACATGTTTCTTATTCATTATTAAAAACCAAGGTATTTCAGCCATATAGCTTTCATTTGAGAATAATGACCCAAGGCCTCGTCCAGGATCCTGTCTCGTTAAAACAGGGTTATCCTGCTGAAACTGCTGACACGGTGGATAGCAGAACATTACCGTGAGAAAGCAACTGGAACATTGAGTTAGACCAGTCTGACATATATTAGCATCTCATTTCTCTAGGAGGGACGTGAGTAATTCTTTCACCTTTAGTACCCTACCCTGGCTGAGTGCCCGTACAATCTGTCCCTAGACAATTACTACATCCCAAATGGCACCCTATTCCCTATATAGTACACTACTTTTGAAAATACCCCATAAGGCTTTGGTTAAAAAAAAGTGCTATGGAGAACCTGTCTCCATAGGAGAGCCCTTTGAAGAACCCTTGTTGGTTCCAGTTCCCGGTAGAACCCTTTTGGTTCCAAGTAGAATCATTTTGGGTTCCATGTAGAACCCCTTTTCACAGAGGGTTCTACATGGAACACAAAATGGTTCTACCTGGAACCAAAAAGGGTTTTACCTGGAACCAAAAAGTGCTCTCATTTTATTTCGTTTTTATTAAAACCTTTATTTAACTAGGCAAGTCAGTTAAGAACAAATTCTTATTTACAATTACTGCCTTCCAAAAGGCAAAAGGCCTCCTGCGGGGACGGGGGCTATGATTAAAAATAAAAATAAATCAAATAAAAATATAGGACAAAACACACATCACGACAAGAGAGACACCACAACACTACATAAAGAGAGACCTAAGACAACAACATAGCATGGCAGCAACACATGACATCACAACATGGTAGCAACACAACATGACAACAGCACAACATGGTAGCAACACAACATGACAACAACATGGTAGAAACACAACATGGTAACAACACAACATGACAACAACATGGTAGTAACACAACGTGGCAGCAGCACAACATGGTAGCAGCACAAAACAGGGTACAAACATTGTTGGGCACAGACAACAGCACAAAGGGCAAGAAGGTAGAGACAACAATACATCACGCAAAGCAGCCACAACTGTCAGTAAGAGTGTCCATGATTGAGTCTTTGAATGAAGAGATTGAGATAAAACTGTCCAGTTTGAGTGTTTGTTGCCGCTCGTTCCAGTCGCTAGCTGTGACTGTAAGAACGGGTGTTGTATGTGGAGGATGATGGCTGCAGTAGATATCTCAGATAGGGGGGAGTGAGGCCTAAGAGGGTTTTATAAATAAGCATCAACCAGTGCGTCTTGTGACGGGTATACAGAGAGGACCAGTTTACAGAAGAGTTTAGAGTGCAGTGATGTGATGTGTCCTATAAGGAGCATTGGTGGCAAATCTGATGGCTGAATGGGGACAGCCGAAGAACCCCTTTGGAAACCTTTTTTCTAAGGGTGTAGTGCACTATATAGGGAATCCAATTACAACTGGACCGAAAGTGAAGCTCAATAAATGATTATATATATTAGAGATCTGAGGCATAACTTGTCCAAGGTTTCCCATCACATTGATGCTGGGCCAGTATTCATAAAGCATCTCCGAATGAGGATCTAACAGCAAGGCCTCCTGTCTATCCATGATGATCTGCCTACAAGACTAAACTGATCATGGATCAACACTCCCACTCTGATATCCGTTATGGATACGAGCTCAGGTAGGCCCAGGTAGTCCCACGTAGACCCAGGTAGGCCCAGGTTGGCCCAGGTTGGCCCAGGTAGGCCCAGATAGGCCCAGGTTGGCCCAGCTTGGCCCACGTAGACCCAGGTAGGCCCAGGTTGGCCCAAGTAGGCCCAGGTAGGGCCAGGTTGGCCCAGGTAGGCCCAGGTAGGGCAAGGTAGGCCCAGGTAGGCCCACATAGACCCAGGTCGGCCCAGGTTGGCCCAGGTAGGGCCAGGTAGGCCCACGTAGACCCTGGTAGGCCAAGGTAGGCCCAGGTTTGCCCAGGTAGGCCCAGGTTGGCCCAGCTTGGCCCAGGTAGGCCCAGGTAGGGCCAGGTAGGCCCAGGTAGGGCCAGGTAGGGCCATGCCTTTTTCTTGAAGACTTGACCTGGTAATACATTACTCAGAACATGAGGACAGAGAAGTTCAGTCATTCATGTTCAATTTGTCTGACAAACCCACCTTTTCAGAACAAGGGC